>NC_092698.1:22179308-22416808 GCF_964275005.1 Diadema setosum | reverse complement strand
CATTAAAGTGACACGTGGTAATAATTGCTAAACATGAATTTTGGCAATATTTCCTTTCCCTTTATATACACGGATATACTATGATGTGATATAATATATTCATGATCAAGCAGAACCATTTCCTAACAGAAAATGTATTTTGTTTAATTGTTACCAGCATGTATTTGATCAAGCTCACAATCAATGCGCAAAGCAGTCATGTTTCGTTCAGGCCTACTTGTTGACTGTGCAATGATTGGATTGCCATATACAGCACGAATTTCTATTAAAGGATAAGTCCACCTTCATAGACATGTGGATTGAGTGAATGCAGCAATATTAATAGAGCACATCAGTGAGAGTTTGAGGAAAATCGGACAATACGTTCAAAAGTTATGAATTTTTGAAGTTTCTGCTCAGTCACTGTTGGGTGAAAGACTACTACAGTGTATGATGTCACATGTGTACAACGACTGGACAACGACATAAAGAAAATATAAAGAAAATTCAACATATTTTCACTTTTCTCGCATAATAAAAGGACACTTCATTTGGTTCTTTCAGAAGGCAGGTGGAATAATATTACCCTTAACATACGTCAGTGACAAGTCCAGGAAATATGCACTTTTTTTTTTCAAAAAGTACAATCTTGTGAAATTCTCTATACATTTTCCTTATATCGTTCTTATGTGACATCATACATTGTAGTAGTCTTCTCATCCAGAAGTGACTGCACAGATACTTTAAAAATTCATAACTTTTGAACGGATTGTCCCATTTTCCCGCAAACTTTCACTGATGTGTTTTACTAATATTGCTGCATTAACTCAATCCACATGTCTATGAAGGTGGACTTGTCCTTTAAGAAAATGTAAAATTTTCGGCATTCCAGGTCTTGTCTCGCCGAGAGTTGCCCACGAGCTGCTCGGGACGAGCGGCGAGATCCTCATGGTGCTCCTCATCCTCATGGCTGTGACGACCACGGGGTCGGCGGAGGTCATGGCGATCACGTCCATCCTCGTCTACGACTGCTACCAGATCCACCTGAAGCCGTTCCGGCGGATGACCGACAGCAACGCCTGCATCCTGTGCGGCAAGTCCCGCGGTAGGATGGCGTCGCTGAGAGACCAGTGTGACTGCCAGAGCATGACCAACTGTGGCAGCTGTCACGCGGACGATAGGTGAGTACCCATAGTGGGTGTTTCACAAAGAATTGAAGTCGATCTTGAATTTTAAGATCAAATTAGAATTATGGCATAGTGTGTGTGACTTCAATAATATTCGAAATTTCGTATAAGAATGGAAATTTAGGATTTTTTTTTTCATACAGGCATTAATTATCATCCTATTTTCACCCTATCATTTGTATATCCATAAATTCCATTAATCATATTTTGTAATATATATATAATATATATATATATATATACTTATATTTTATGTGGAAGGAAAATGTATTTACAAGTTCTGTTGGAGATGGAAGAAATAAATGAAATGAAAAAATGAAAAATTGATTAACAACAAAATAGAATGAGGGACAAAAGAATTTTTATGTAAATTTTGATAACAATTTGAAATTGATTCTCACATCACTAGATAAAACTGAAAAGAGAAACAAACGGCCAACCATAATTTTAAGCAAATCTTAACTTGTAAGTTCGATGGCGGTGGCTTCAAAGCGATTGGCCTATGAGAAATCAAGATATACATTTACTTCACATAACTTAGATCAGTGTTGACTACGAGGCGCCATCTTACACACATGGCAACACATTCTGCCATGCTGTGTGTGTGTTTATTTGTGTGTGTGGCATTAGGCCTGTATACATGTATGTGTGTGCATACGTGAAGTATAAGAAAAAGATATTCTAAATGTATTCCTCATTCCTCTTCTTGTGTTTATCTATTTATCTATTTATATGCGCTTCTTTCAAAATTCTGAATGTATCAACCGGATGTATCAACACAATAAGTATTTTGTGTAATCTATTTGAAAGGAAAAGAAAATCTTCAAAACAAGATACAAGGTGTAAAATGAAACACAAAATGCATAATCTGCGATACATTACACAAAAATAGAATGTGGTATCTTTACAAGACTATGAATGGATTACTAGGAAACGTGAAGAATGTATATATATCTATACGTGAATCTCTTTTCTGTTATACACAATTTTTCTGTATCACTTTCCATATCATCCATGCATACAAAATTCCTTGTTATCATGGCTTTCACGCTCCATCCATTCTTAATTATCTTATTTTATGTCCCATTTTCAGCATACTATTTCAAAGCCCACAATTTATGCATCCATTATAGACACACAAAATATACATTATGGTGGTGTATACAATTGATCATGTATGTTATATATGAAAATACGAGCATTCAATTTCAATTTCAGTTTATTTTCATACTTCTCGTATATCAAAAATACATCAAAAATAACAGCACAAGTTCTTTTTTTTTACCTTGTCAACATTATAAAAAAATACATATATTATTATATGATGATAACATAGTAATTATAATGATAACTGGTCGAAATCGAAGTGGGGTTGCACAAAGAGAAGTATGATGGGACCTACATGAAAGCAAGCTTGTGTGGCTGTAATACCCGGATAGTCAGTGTTTGTGAAAAAGAAACCAAGAACGGATAGAAGTTCAGATCAGGTGATTTAATGGTACCAAATAAGTGAAGCGGTGTATGCCTGTATGATTAAGAAATGAAAGAAAAAGAAAGCTATACTAAATAGCAAACAATAATTGTGACCAAGCTATCATTAAATTTTGTTTCCAAAATATATAGGACATGATTACATAAAGGGCCTACTTAAATGTACACTTAACTGTTATTGCATCAAAACTATTACAAGGTTGTGTTCAGCAGAACACAAAAAGTGACATATAGAGCTATGAAGTCATTTGTTGCCTGCCGTCATAAGCTCTGGATGGAAAGTGAGAAAGAGGCAGAGAGAAGGAGACGAAATAGAGTGCGGAGTTGCTAATGTCGGATTCAGAGGGCGTGACAGCATTCAATTCAATTCAATTCAATTCAATTCAATTCAATTCAATTCAGTTCAATTCAGTTTAAATTTTATTTCATTTTTCGAAAAGAACATGGACATTTCACTTTCTTCGGTAGCAGAGAATACGGTTTCATAAGCAAAACAAATGATATATATTTAATACATGTTAAGAGATAAGAGGCAGTGCATGATTGATGGTTATTGCGATTGCAGTGTTTGTTTTCATGTTTTTGCTTTTGTTTAAAGTCTGGTTGGTGCTATTGAACGGTATCGAAGCATATTATGAATGCAGTCATGGGGATTGATAGGCCTACCTCAAACACGAGATGGTAATCATCAAATGCGTAATCAGCAGAGGATAACGACTTTTTTGACAGCACAAAATGGAACTATAGCTGATTAACTTTTCTGTATACGTCACATTAAGGGTAGTGGAATCTCATGAGGAACTGCGGTTTTTCGTCAATCATGAAGTGCCCTGTGAGCCGTAATTCATTCCGCGGAATTATGTCGATTAAACTGGGATGTTTTGCAGCATCGCTTAAAAATCAAATGTATCATAATTATTTCTTCATTCCATCTCAGGTAGGAAATAAGGAAGAGCTTCAGTAGGCTAACACTGGTGACAATTTTACGTTGCATTAATTGTGTCTATCATAACGACATATCTGCCTGATGGTATTATGGTAATGATTATGTGGTTGCCAGCAATGTAAGATTCATGACGCGATTAAAAGAAGATATCGTAAACAACAGTTGTTGTTGTTGTTGTTGTTGTTTTTTTTTCGTTGAAGAGAATAGTCGGAGGAAAACAATATCTATATGCACAAATGACATAGAGATATGCCCTTTTTGGCTGTTACTTGTTTTCGATTACGGTTACTTGATGTATGTAGGCCACAACCAAAAAGAAAAGGAAGAAGAAGAAGAAGAAGAAGAAGAAGAAGAAGAAGAAGAAGAAGAAGAAGAAGAAGAAGAAGAAGAAGAAGAAGAAGAAGAGAAGTGGTGGACCTCTTGTGATTGAAATTCCGATCTTTCCATTTGCCCAGATGCAAAAAAAAAAAGAAAAAAAAAATCAACGGAAGACGTCAGTACAGAGGGCACCACAAAAATAATGCATGCCATGCGGTTGGCATGGAAAACTGTTTTGATTATGTCACCCCGATCCCGACATTTTATCAATCGGCGATGTTTGCGTGATGACAGGATGGTACATGATGCATCAAATGTTATTCCACCGCCGTATAATGCTTGACATCATACCCAGAAATTACACGGTTGTTTGAGCAATGTGCGCGTGCCAGACGTGAGATACGCATTTTTTACAATCCTCCCACCAACGATGAATTATGGGTAAGGGGACAGGATGATTACTCAGCTGTATATTTTCCAGTAAAAAGGGGGAAACAAAAAAGAACAATTGTGAAGGGAATACCAAACAAGAGTTCATGTCACCTTGATCTTACATGACTCTGTCGGGATCCTTTTTTTAACATAATGATATGACGAAGACCATTACCAACATTGATTACGCTAAGCTTTCTCTGCAAGCATGTCTGAGTCATTCGCGCGCCATTACTGATCACTATATGTTTTATGACTTTGTTCGCAATGGGCACATAACGCTTTGCATTGATCAATATAATTCCAAATTCCAATGGTTCAGTTTATCTTTTCATTTCAATTTCAATTTCAATTCATTTCATACTTCTCGGAAATAAATATTACATCAAAAATTCTTACTACCTTGTTAACAATTACACACACAAAAAAATACAAACATGATGTATAGTAACACAACGATTTTAATGATAACTCCTTTTGTGACAATCAACCAAGCCTCGGCACGTGAACTGCCGTCATATTACATCGTTGAATTATTTCGTTGCACGCTAAATATTTCTCATTGCTCCATTTGAGTAGAGAGGCGTACAGAGGAGAGTTACTTCAACAGAATCAAGCAATTTGAACACCGGAAGACCTTCGACCTTCTTTTCAGTATTTTTTTTTTTCACGCATTAGCGATACTTTTCTTCTCTTTCAGGGCTATGACCCCTGTTGCCATAACAACCGTAAGATAATCATAATGAGCAATCAAATTTACAAAAGCATAATCAGGGAGACGGAGATAATTACCATGATGGAGTATCAATGCTATGGTTACTGACTGTAGATAAATTATGTATCACTTTTGCATGTAGTGCGAGGCTATAAACCAAATATGAATAGCCTTTTTGAAAATGAAAAGGAAAGGGAAAAAGGGACGAGGTAACGATTGGGGGGAAATGCCTCCTTTCGACTACTTCTCCCCCCCCCCCTTCCCTCCCAACGCACGCAACAAAGGATGGAAGAATGAATAATATGTCCTTAATATTTTTCACGCCCCCGTTCTCGATGACGCAGGGCTCGAGCAGAGCAGACAAAGAGGGCGCTAAAACCCAACTTCAAGTGTCCCACCCACGGCACCTACAGGACCTACCTGGAGCTGCTGTTGGACAAGAGGGACTGGGGCTTGGTCTGGGTCTCGATCTCCTTCGTGCCTCTCACTCTCATATTCGACTACCTGCAGGTATACATACAACAATTATTATCATCTATAACGAGAAGAAGAAATAATGGAAAGATTCAGACCTGCATTGTACAACAGTTTCTATTTTTTATTAACGCTGGTAGAAATCTACTGTAGGTGCACAACACTAAACATATCGTAGCCATAAAGATTGCCTCTCTGATATATAGTAACATCGTATATAATACAAGTAGACCCCATGGGAGACGAGCTAGTGCAACTGAGTATGGGATATCCAGCCATCATGTCAGATGGAAAATGTGACAAACAAACAGTCATTAGTTGACAAGCATTGTACTCGAAAACGAATTTCTTTTTCAGTTCGGTTTTTTTTTTTTTTGTTTTTTTGTTTGTTTGTTTTTTTTTATTGGACCTGTTTTGACCAAGGATGTGCATGCCTACCTTAGCATACGACGACTAGTCCCCCTGAACATTTTGTAAAACTGGTAGTACCTTTTAACTCACAATATTTCTCGGCTGTCTCTCTTGTGTAAAGCTGAATCTAAACGTGGTGTATAACTTCATGGGTATCCTGATCGGTTCGTCCGTCGTGCCCATTGTGCTGAGTATGTTCTGGACCAAACTGACAGGCGTCGCTATGATGACGGGCGCCATCACCGGTGTAATATGCGGTCTGATCACGTGGTTCGTTGCCTCGTCAGTGCTCAATAGGGGCGTGTCGTTCGCCACGTTCCTTGACAGTTCATGTAAGTCATTCAATTCGCTGCTTTTATACCAATCTCATGTGTATGACCATTGTTACGCTGTTACGACACTTTAATCGACACGTTAGTCCCCGCTTTATTCTACGATTCAATTTCGGAAATCTTTTATTACTTGCGTTTAATGGCTATTCCCTAATTTCCTGTCACCACTGCGGGTCATGACATTGTTTTGTCATCTATGTTGGATCATGGATATCGATGGTTAAATACCAACTTTTCATCCCCAGTGTGTTGAGAGCCTATGACCCTCAGCTGTGCGTCAAAAGTTTTGCACACACCCACACGCACACCCATACACACCCTCACACACACACACACACACACACAAACACACACACACAAATAATAATGATAACGATAATCAAGATGATGTACACTTTGAAATGAAGACATAGATGTTTTTATCTTTTGCAGAAAATCAAATCTCTCACTGATATTGGAGTTTAGCGTGAAAACAATATATCGTATTTATGAATATCTCCACGGATAGTTTTGTTGTTGTCATTTCTTATTCTTCTCTCCCCACCCCCCCCCCCCTTCTCTTTTGTTTCATCTTGACGTGGGTAGGGGAGTATTTCTCGGTGAGTATGCTGATCGGAAACCTCGGGTCGATCTTCTCGGGCGCCCTACTCTGCATCTTCATCAGTCTCGTCACCAACAGGAATGTCTCCGAAGAGCAGAAGGCCGAGATCTGGGAGAAGACGCGCGATATCGACAACCCACTCTCTCCGTGGCCCGAACTATATGTCAAGTAAGAAAGAATGCGCAATTTCACTTTACGAACCCCCTCCCACTTTCATTTTACTGATTTTGTGGATGGTACATTTGTTTTTCTGGGCACAATCCAATCGCTTTTCATCGACAGACCATTTCTGTACAAAACGGAAATTTAGGTCGTTAAAATTGTCGAAACAAGTATCTCTTGCAACAACAAAACACATCGTCGAGAAAGAAAAAAGCCAAAGAGATATATACCAATAGAAAAAGAAGCCAAAGAATGAACTTGATATTCATCGATTTGAGAGATTCCTGTATATTTTCTGTTAAACTACAGAGAGTTCGGTGTATCCGAGGTTAAGTTGGTGTACAACCGACCGTCGCTGGTCCAAATGTTGACAGAGTTCCGACAGGCGAACATGACGGCACTCATCCTGGGCTGTTGCCTGACTGGCGGCATCGTTATCATCTGGCCGGCCGTCATGAGCGCCTTCGGCATCCTCACCAAAGGCCAGTTCAGGGGCTGGATCTACTTCGCCGAGACGTGGGCCTTCGTGGCCGGCATCTTCATCATCGTCGTTCCCGTGGTAACGGAGGTGCGCGATATCGTCATTCGATTCAAGGAAAACCGCATGCACACGCGTGTAGGACCAGAGACAGGTGGGGAGGATGCAGGGCCACAGCGGAGGAACCAACAGGTGCCGACAGTGAGCGCGACTACTGACTGAAGAAGAGACAACAAACGGACAAACAGACAAACAACACCATCACAGGTCACTCACAGGCGCGCTTGGTATTCCACAAAGACTGACATATAACGTGGTTGTAGATTTTTTTTTTCTGCCAACTTCGATCCTGCTGAAACCTCTCTGAATAGACGGTGCATTATTCCGGAGAGAGAACCGAGGCGTGGTTGTTGGTAACTTGAAAAAGATTCTATCCGTGGAGCAGAATCTACAATTTCTCAAACAACATGACATGCTGTGTCTCAAACTACAATGTATAGGAGTTCCGCGGATGAAATAGCATGAAGAATGCGTAGCTCATATCGGAAACTTCAAAAATTATGTCGAAGTGTCTTAAACTTTGTGAATTAGAGAAGTTTGTACTGTGGCCTGAGTAAAAAAACACAACTTGATCAAGTGGATGTAATCATCATTGTGATAACCTTTATGTGATTGTGGAGGGTTTTTGTTGTATCTGTGTTTGCTGTCATTCTATGTTAAACTCACCAATATTTGACTATGTATCACCATAGCGGTAATTTACGAGTAACTTTCATGCTTTATAAAGCACTTGTGCAGCCTGCTCACGGTACGAGCGACCGGAATAAAAAAGCACATGACATCGCTTTTCAAATCATGACATGCAACGTTCTCTCTCTCTCTCTCTCTCTCTCTCTCTCTCTTTACTAAGTTTGAGTAGTAATTTCCTTTCCCCTCTTGTATAAGACCATCGTGTCTAGATAGATTTGTAACATTTTTTTTTCATGTCATGTTTTAGATATTGCGTTGGGCACAATTTGGTGAAGATGGTAGCAATTATTCGTTCGTAAATATTAGCGACATGTGCATTACTTGTGGTACGTTGTCGCATTACTTGTGGTACGTTGTCGGATCAAGTCGCGGAGTAACAGGCCTGTGTGAATAATACGACAATAAGGACTGTTGCACAATACTATGCATTCGCTTGTGTGTTCTTAATTGTGAAATCTCTTGCCAGCCTGCGGCAAGTCCTGATTTCTCAGTTGTATGAGCCAGGTATGTGTAACCATTTTGAAGTCACTCGCTAATACCAGGGAGGTGAGTCACCTCCCTGCTAATACCCTGTTCCGGAGTGATTTTTTTTTTCATAGGTCACTTATAGCAGTCTGATGATTCCGACTTGGTTTGTCGACTATTATAGGCGAGTGCCAGACATGTGTCGAACTATATCTGACGATCTTTCCTCATTGGATCACAGCCCGACATGTCAGACATGCACTGACCTAATAGTCGACCAAGACAAGTGGGATTCCTCGGACATTGGTTCGATACATTTCGATGGGTAGCCGGAAGCGATAAACTTTGCTCCCGATGAGTGACCAAAGAGAGAAACTTTCTGTGGAATTGGGGTATAACGCAGAAAAGTAGGGCAACATCTTCAAAGAAATCAGGGTATGGAACTAGCCAAGAAAAAAAATTATTGATGTTAAACCCCCACCCCCCCCCCCCCCAAAAAAAAAGAAAGAAAATAGCGTAGCAGGCAGATTAAAGTTCAGATGGGTACTGCTAAGCAGAACTATACACGGAAGGGGAGAAGGAGAGGAGATTAAAATTGGAACACTTGACCTCAAATTATCTGTGTTGGTTTTCTAATTACGCAGAAATAGTAGTCATTATGTCGGTGCACGTGATAACACTATTAGGGTTTATTGATCCCATGTCAACATTATTAGCCTTGATCCCCGATTTCAGAGCATAGAGAGGGTCATAGTCCATATTTTTGCCTTCTCACACCCTGAATTTACAAATTATGTGTTACTTTTCCTTGTCATGGACGTGTCTTACAAATACAACGTTGAATAATTTGTGTGAAAACTTCATAAATGAAATGAAATGAAAGGATAATGATATGCACCAAAACAATTTAGCTCAATTAAAAAGATTATAACAATCCACATTGTATCTTTTACAATGATTTAGCCAGGTAGTCCAATGGCTGGACCGCCCATTGGACGAGGGTCTTGTTTGGTATAAAAACAAATATTAATTCGTACCTCGACAGGATAAGTTCTTCCTGTACAATTCTAAATTCAATATTGCATATCTTCATGGAATTGTCGTTGTTCACTATTATAAAGCCATCGCGTAAATTGCACGTCAGTGGATTTTTCGATACGATGGCACAGAGGCACGATACACGAATCAACAGACCCAAAATATTTCTTTTTTATTCTCTACCTTTTTATCTCCTACTGTGCTGACAACAAAAGTTTCTTCTTTTGTTGTTCTTGTTGTTAGAGGGATCTGAAAACTGCAAGCGTTTTCATTCAAGTGGGTTTCTCCATTTCTAAAGTTTACAGATTGCCTTGATTTCACAAAGAAAATCATTTTTATAGCGCCATTGCTACACAACATAATCATATCTTATAGTGCATGTAGTTAGTAGAACAAATTCAGACGAATATAATAGAGAATTTCACAGCTATTGAAACATGAAATAAGCAATATATGGATTTCGAACGTTTTTATATGCATTAACGACATCGTTCTAATTGGAGCAACCAAAACGCGAGTTGGAGGAGGTGTCTTTACCTCACAACTTTCATATTTGTTTGCGCACAAAAATGAATGTGTTTTGTTCGATAACCCCATTCACATGTAAGATAATCGTTCCTAGGTTACTACAAAACTGTGATAGCTGCAATTTGAAACTCAGGATGCAACTAATACTTAATGATTTTATGTCAATAAAGGAAATTTAGTATAGAAATTTTGTAAACAAATTTCTATTAAGTTTGGTCTTTTCTGTAATCTAATTGTAAAGATTAATGACCTTGACTTGAAGTGAACTGGACTGGCTTAGATTATACACACATAGTTGAAATAGTGCAATATACGGCAACTGTTTTTTCTGTGAGCGAGGAAGAAGCATTGGTGTGCATTTCACTCTTTTTTTAAACTTTTTTTTTTCTCAAATGAAAATGGGGACATGCTGACTTGCGGGTCATCTAAGTTATCTCAGGTAATTATGGACGGTTTTTGAATGTTTCCGTCAACACCAGCCAAGCTCATATGACCCCCACTTACCCTTATACAGGTATACCGAATATGGCGGCATACAGCATCAATTCGGAAGAAACAAAAATTCTCTGTCCGCCAGCCAATATTTCAGAAAACTGTCCTACGTTTAGACATTCATTCATTGCGGTGATGCATGGTATGATTAATCAGTCATATAAAATTCAGCTCTGCTAACAAACTATCTGGCTGCTGGTTTGAAAAAACAATCAAGTTATTGTTTCGAAAGAGTTTAGGGCTCTTACACTTAATTCTCGATATATGTTGCTAGTTTTGATGCTACTCAGCTGCTAGGCACATTCCCCTGTTTACATTGATTTGGACGAACGTGAAAAGAAGATTGGGTAGAATTTCAGAATTATCTTGGTAACAATATCAAGAAAAAAAAGGTTCCGGGGTATTTTTTTCCCAAGTTCATTGCGTCACTGTCGACAACTATAGAGGGATAGCCTGGTGGTAGTGTCGCTTCCCGAAAAGCAGTAGATAACAGGTTCGAGTCCCGTTGCTCCTTTTTGCGACATGTTTGTTAAAATTATAGATCAGCAGTTGCGATATTATAAATTTCATTTGTAGAGGGACACATTGAAGAAATCTCACACCTGCACCTTCGCCCCCTCATGCTACTTACAGTATACCTACTTCTAAACAAATCAACATTTTTATGATAAAGCTTTCGAAGATGAATTTTTTTTTGAATATCACAAAAGCAGCTCCACATTCAATATTGTATAAGAGGGTACAGTCATGGAACAGTCACTGAGGCACTGTTAAGCACTGAGATAATAGTTAATTAGGAGATACAATAAAAAGGAAATGGTTTGACTTGTCATTTGCAGATGGCAGAGTTTTATCTACGTGTCGTGTTTTTGGATTTTGTGATCTCCTTTCTGAACAGACTGGGAGACGGTGTGCACTCTTGTAGTTCCTCGATTAATTATGTAGGTTTGTCCGTAATACAGATTCAAATGAACGTATAGAGCCTTGCAACTTAACTATGGAGCCCAGGGGCGCATTGTTCAAATTTGAATCTCTAACAAAATCTCCCGTTTGTAGCGCAGTCAAGTTTTCGGATTAATTCTAGAAGTAGTTTTCTGAATGCAACGAATTATGTAATATTCGGTACTTTCATATCATAGGCAGTGTATCTTTGAATATATTTTCACAATAAATGTACATACTAGTGTTGTTGAATAAAGACAAGCATCAACGACTGAGTCTGTAATGCACTATACAGTTGTCAGAGTGTTTTAAAATGGCTGTCTTAAGCTGACCTCTTTTGTCAAGATTTTGACTTGAATTCTTTCCTTTTTCCAGAGCAAATAACACACACAATGGTGACATTTTCACGAGCGAATTCATTATAAGTAGCAAGGAATCATAGGAATAAAAATGTCACAATGTAGCGCAGTAGGTGCGGTGACAATTTAAATGCCCATCCACTTATGAAGTTCTACTTGTAATCTTGCTGCACGGAGTTGAATGAAAATAGGATGACATTCTTATTTGAAGATCGATAGGAAAAACCGCCCTGGCAGACTTTCGCTGATAAAGAAGAAGTTGACACAAAATCAGCAAAAGAGCTGTTGTTTGAGATGTACAAGTATATATGTATATATATATATATATATATAATAAATGCAAACAAAGGAAAATTGACTAGAAATGTATACAATTGATAAGTAAAAAACAACAACAACTGAGCAAAGAATCCCATTTTCTTTGCCTGATTTTCACTTATGAATAATTAAATTATATATATACATGTATTATATAGTAGGCCTATATATATTGTGTTTTTTATTTGCAAATTGAGCAGGTTTCTGGATGCATTTTATGTTCAGTTGTCGTTGTTCTCATGGTCACAAGAAAATGCGTCACTATTAAGAAAAGAATTTAAACCAAATGGAATAAACAATATAATCGTCTATAATAGACCAATCAATTACGTCATGCAATGAAATAATGAAATCACAATGTATTCAAAGTGAAAATGTCTCTCCTGACCTGTACGCTGAGGGCGTTGTCCACTGGTCTGATCGACATGGGTTTCTTTTCTCCAAGAGACAGAAAGTTCATTGACCTGACCTCATCTGAATAAACACCAACTCTAGGACATAACAAAAATTCTTCCCCCTTTAATAGCAAGATATCTTTTCTCACCTAAACTACAAAGGATTGTCAACGATATTTACTCCTGCCCTCTTTTACCATTCGTTGCCGGCCCATTGTTTGGCAACGACATAAACACACTTCTATCTCTCTTTAATGCCGTGATACGAGACAGAACAGAATCTGTCATGTTTGTTTTACGAATCCTGGACCCTGTTTTATTAAAGTTGAAATCAAACATAAATCAGAAAATCAAACGTAAGTCTTTGAATACTAAATGCTGATTGGCTGACAACAGACTTATGTTTGATTGCAACTTTTTAAGCAACAGGGCCCTGATCTGCATCCACATCGGTGTTTTAGTTAACAGACGAATTCATCAGCAAATGAGCTTCATTTCGCATTACAAAAAATACTCTATCAACAACTAACTTCCAGAAAGTTATGAAATAGAAAAAGCATTATGGGTTTATGCTTACCTCTAAAAACTACATAGGACCAACAAACATATCAGGATGTAGTCTGGCTTCCAGACCCTCTGCTCGTATTATTTTATTATACAGGATATTGACGCCCTCGATGTCGAAAACTGGAGTAGGTTTAGATGGATCCTTCGGCAAAGGTGGCGGCGACTTCGTCGCCGCGGAGTCCAGTTGGCAAATGGTCTGGAATTCAGACTAATCAGGATGAGAAGAAGCTCACTACCCATACAGTGAATAAAGTCACAGTAGCCTGTTTACAGATGGTTTATGCTGTAACTCGTTTTGATGAAATGAAATGAATTACTCAGTTGCTGCTTTCCAAAGGTCTGCTACGGTGACTGCGGTAGTCACGTGCTTCCAGTCACGAATTGCTGTGAATCGGCTTCATGTGTACTAAGGGAGATTTCGAGACCGGCTCTTCTTTGAAATCACTGTCCATTGTTCTGGCGAGATGTTTTCAGTTAGGATCAGCAAACAAAACAAAACAAAACGAAAAAAATCTCATGATGGATTGTTCAAGAAAGCAAAGCTGATACTGATATCCATGCAAAGACTTAACAGGCAAACAAACACACACACACACACACGCATTATATATATATATATATATATATATATATATATATATATATATATATATATATATATAACAGTCAAACCTGTCTATAGCGGGCACCCAAGGGAGATGAAAAAAGTGGCCGCTATAGACAGATATGAAGTATGAAAGAAATTTAATTCAATTTGGTTGAAATTCAAAGATCCCCAGAGAAAATGTTAGTGTCGAGCCCTGATGTGTATATGTATATGTATTTATGTATACATCAGATTAAAGGGAAAAGTAGACACCAACATCCACCTAAAGCTTGATTTATATATATATATATATATATATATATATATATATGTATATATATATATATATATATATATATATATATATATATATATATAAAAATATGCGTATATATTTATATATATATGTATATGTATATATATATATATATGTATATGTATATATATATATACATGTATATACATATTATATATATGTGTATATATAGTTATATAGTTATAGTTATATTTGAACGACAGAAAGAACTTCTTTATGTAACTTTTTACAGCATGTGCTTCAATCCTAATCTTTCTTGCTTTGACCATAAATAAGCAGTAATTATACGTCAGGACCACTGATTGCAGCTGTGGTTTTACTAGCAAAGTATGAGCAGGTATGAGGTATGTAAATCTGTAGTATGGGAGTTCATTACATAACAAGTGTTCTTCTATTGATGTTTACAAGAATACGTCGTCTGCTGTCTTCTTCCTTCTTCGCCATGGCAATGAACGATTCCGCTTTGCAGTGTTCGGTGTGTCTCCAAACAGATTCCGCTACTAGGGGGACGTCATCCTAATCTGTGATTTTAGGAAGTTCAAAAACAAAAAAGTGTCTACTGTTGTTTTATCCCCTCATGATCCCCTGATTTGGGGGAAACAAAAGCACGTTTTGACAGCCTTCATAAAAGAGCCACACCCACTTTAATTTGCATAGATAAGCGTCTAAAATTAGATTTAATTGCATTGTGTCAAACACAAGCGGTCAACAATTGAGGTGTCACACTTCACTATTCAAATAACAACCCGAGCTAATCGCTAGTGCCTACACATTACCGGCAGAGATGTAACAAGTGACACTTGGCAGTGGTATCTTTATCTTCATATCTGAGAAGGCCCCTTAGGCGCTCTGCTGCTATAGGTCGTTCTTTCTTTCCAACATTTGCACAAGGAGATAAAAACAGAACAAGCTCTGGTATAAATTAATGAAGCACTCTCCGACGTAGAGTCGGGCTGTTGAAATAGACACAACTCCCGGCAGTATTTGGTAAACGTTTATCTCATAAAGGGCTCTCCACACCTTAGAAGTTCTTCCATCAAAATTGGTTTTATTAGTAAACAGTGCGAGGATGAGCTAACATTCGGCAGAAGTGAGCGAATCAGAGCCCCTTATCGTTGGCGACATTCAAGTAGTGCTCTGTATTTGAGTCCGGAGACTTCTGGAGACAAATTTCAAATTTCGTCGTTGCGGGAAAGGGGGAAATGAAAGGCAGGATGCACAAGTTTGATTTTCTCCCACTGGCTTCTTTCCTGGGTCTGGTCCTTCTCGTCGTCGCCGTCGTAGGTGACCAGCCCATGGTCAACGTGCCGAACTTCGGACAGATCTACGGGGAGACGATCCCGTTCAAACACGATTACCCGTCCTATGACACAAACGTGAACGTATACCGCGGAATACCGTTCGCCAAGAACGCGTCCGACTACAGGTTCATGAAGCCCGAATCGATGACGGAGCTCGAGGGTGGCGTGCTCAATGCCACCGAGTACAGAACAATTTGTTGGCAGCTACCGGAAAGACTAGAGAGCCGGGAACAGAGCGAGGATTGCCTATACCTCAATGTCTGGACTCCAAATCCTCAGGTGAGATTTATTATGAGCACGACAATCTGTCAACGCCAACAATTACACATAGCATCTTGTCCTTTTCTTCCCTTTGAAATGGGCTTTCAGACTGCAACGTGTATTTCTCAATAGTCAAAATAGGATGTTTTGATTTAGAAATAACAAAAGGGAACATATAAGTGGGAAGGTAAAAGCAAAGGTGAACGTTGAACCTAAGTATCCAATTAGCGTTTTTATAAGTAATTCAGTTAAATTAAAATAATTGAATTGGATAGAATGGAGTTGAGTATACAGTTCTTCTTGAGATATTCTTCTTCCATCTGCTTGGGTTAAACTTTAGTAGAGAAAGAGACAAACTGTTACATATCAACAAAGTTAATTACCCCCATCCTCTTACCCATATCTCTTATTGTTGTTAATTTTCTTGGACTGCCTCGTTTCCAGTGATATACTGATATCAAGGACTTAAAAAGTTAAAATATTGGATCATAAGCCGTCGAAAGCTTGACATGTCATTTCAAATTTCATAGTCCCGATTAGCACTGTCAGCATAACAAAATGTATACACATGCACGGTTGACGAGTCCAAGAAATTGGCATTCTTCGGGTTTCTAACGTTACCATACACTGACATAAAGTTGTATTTGTCGCTTCTTGAAGATATTACCCGTGATAATATATACAATATATACAATATATATATATATATATATATATATATATATATATATATATATATATACATACATACATATATATATATATATATATATATAGAGAGAGAGAGAGAGAGAGAGAGAGAGAGAGAGAGAGAGAGAAAGAGCGATAGGGAGATTGACAGGGTGACCAGTTACCTCTGACAGCTCACTTTTTGGTGTTAAAAAAAGGCAACAATTTTAAAGTATGGGATATGCCTTATACTAGTAGTTGCCCGTTATCCATCTACCTGATCATCTTGTTAATGACAATGTCATTCCCATTACAGTATTACATGGATATCTGTAGAAAGCTCAAAACATTTCCGATTATATTGGATACTGCAGCAACAACAACAAAATCCCAAAACAGACATTACACCTCGCCTACTCGCTTTGTTTTGACGTTCCTTTTTATGCTGCTCAGCCGCAAAATGCACCGGTCATGGTTTGGTTTCATGGCGGAGCATTTGTTCTGGGGGCGGGGTCGTCGCGGAGTTACGAGGGCCACGCCCTGTGCGCCATACATGGAGTTGTCCACGTGACTGCTAATTACAGGCTGAACGGCTTCGGATTCTTGTCCACGGGTAGATATGACATTACCCTATCAGAGGCACAAATAGACTATAGTTAGGAGTAATAGACCAAAAAAAAGTTTTGATTTTATTTGATTTGACTTATGTATTTATGTGCTATAGGCCCCTATATTTCTTATACCAATTGATAAAACAATATGATTTGTGATGTGTGCTTTGTATATTTCTTATACCAATTGATAAAACAATATGATTTGTGATGTGTGCTTTGTATTTTGCTTCACTCTTTTGTTGGTTGGATATAAATGATAATAGAATTGAATCGAACTAAACAGAATTGAATTCAATTGAATTGAAGGGAAATGACTTCATTTTATTCTATTTATTTTCGTTGTCTTTCAAATGGAAAGATTAAACAATGAAGATAAACAATGACATACTATCAAGGTATAGTTCAAGAATGTAAAAATGTGGTTAAGCATCACAGTTCGTGCCTTGCTGTAGAATGATAATTTATGAATTGTAGTGTCTAGACCGAAATTATAAAAGTGTAATTAACAATGCTCTTGAATGTATTGTGTATATCAAAATCATCGTATAACTTCTAGCTTTTTTAATTTTATTTCGAAATGAACATAACATCATGTTGAATATAGATACATCGCCTTTCTAATCCCTTGTCTATATAGTGTTTTCAGAGTTACCTTTGTCGTCTTAAATGTTTCCAAAGTATAACAAATTTTCATCTCACTTAAGTTACACACGCTAAGTTGGAATACCGGCTGCGGAAGATAAAGCGAACTGGTATCTTAGTAGGTATCCATCGCAGTACAGGTTTAAACTTACCAAGAGAAGTTTGATTAACTCCTCTAGCAACTAAAATATTGCACAATGCATGTTCAATGCAACCAACTGCTCTTCGCTACACCTTTGTCTTTTAAATCTCTCCCCTCCCCCCCCCCCACTTCTTTCTCTCCTCTTCCTCCTCCTCCACCCCTCCCCCACCACCCCATCAAATTGTTCAGGAGATGATGTACTACCGGGCATGTACGGAATGTACGATCAGTTGGAGGCGCTGAAATGGGTCAATCATAATATCCAAGGTACTACTATTATGTATGATATAATATTATATATTATATTATAATATTATTTTTGTTACAATTCACAAGCGCGCAAGCATCTTGCTAGTGTTTGTTTCATGTACGCAGTTTTAGGGGCTTCCCCTTTTCAGCGCTGGGATGTGACTGCCGAGTCAACTTCAAAGACGAGTAGAAGCCGGGTAATTTTGTGCAGTTTATGCTTGCTCTACTTGATTGTATAGATGATAATAATTATATTGGATGGCCTTGATTCATGGAATACCAGGGAATATTGCACTCGTTAGGGCCAATATTGCACTCATCTTCGATTCGTGTGATATTGGCCCTAACTCGTGCAATATTCCCTGGTATCCCATTCATAGCCATCCAATATAATATAATTTTTCATCTTCAGTAGGAATTGGAAATATAATTTTTCATCTTCAGTAGAATTGGAAATACATTAGCACAAAATATGTTGCATGGAGATCGGGAAAATAGAGGTTGTGTTGGCTTTTAAAAAAATCAAGAGATGTAATATTTTTATTTTTTATTTATTGATTCTTTTTTAAGCATTTGCGTTACATGAGAGGAAAGGAATGGGTGGAGACATATTCAGATTCATTGAAAAAGAGACAGTAATTTCTGATGTATCTACTTTTCAAAACTTTTGATATTATCTTTTAGGTGAAAATTTACCTGAATTCTTCCTTTATCTTTGAATGCGAGCTACGATGACCTGATTTTTACCCTTCTAATTCAAGCATTCGGTGGCGATCCGAACGAGGTTACGATCTTTGGGCAGAGTGCTGGAGGTGGTAGCGTTGGTCTTCATCTCCTATCACCCGAGAGTGCCGGCTACTTCAACAGAGCAATCCTCGTCGTGAGTCCACACAATTTTTTTTTTCAGATAAAATGTTGGTGCTTCTTTTTTTTTTATTCATAACTGTACAGTTCTCAATCTTTGTGTTGTTGTTGTTTTGAAAGTTGTTTTTTTTTTTCTAAGCTCATAGATCTCTTTTATAAGCATTATGAATGATATGTTTTCCGACAATGCATGAATTTCTCTAATTAATGTGGCTTGCTGTCCGTAAAGAATTTGCAATAGTTTCATGGCTGAAGCCACTGCTCTCTATTGTTCACATCTATGAAGACTTAACGCAATATCTTTATCAGTGAATATACTAATAGGCAAATTGTGGGGGGAGGGGTTGTAGGTTTATTCGTATATATCACAATTGTATCTCATGTCTCTTCGATTGGATTCCTGATATATTATTACTCCGCCGAAAACTAAGCATGTTTCTTTTCTTTTTCTTTATTACATATTTGTGTGCTTACGAGCTTGTGTATGTTATAGCAAGTTCTTTGTAACTTTGTTGTTAAATAAACACATCTCCTTTTTTATGAAAATACATCGCTTGAAATTAAAGTGAACAAATGAAAAAGAAACCGAAAACTACTATTAGGTATCGTTATCTCCGGGGTTAGGAGGGGAGGGCATAACTACAGTCATTTCCATATTCAAACCAAACAAATCCACCAACAATTTTGTTTTCCTTCTTATGATTGACATCCTTTGTCTTAATTAGATGACTTGTTCAAAAAAAAAATGAATAAGAGGCATAAGCATATTAAAATAATCTATATTTCTTATCGCGATGCAAAATCTACTGCATAATCGGGACCCTCGAATTCATAAAGCTGAAATGCCTTGCACAGAAAGATTCTCACCTATACGGCGCCTTGCTGTCTCAAGTAATGTTTCTGTAGATAATAATCATATCGCTAAACTCAACTTCTGCCATAGTCGAAGTTTGAGCAGTTTTGTCCAATAATGCACTTTTTGGTTTTTATCTTACACGGATGATGCCGTGCCGATAAAGGTCCAAATCGATTTTTGGGGTGACTCGGTGAAATATCGATCGTGATAAGAATGATTATCATTTCTCAAATAAAAGAGAAATATGAACTTATGTGGCCTCGCTGATTGGTTAATGACTTCTGCAGACGGCAAAACTAACACGCTATCAGCAAGTAGCGATAACTGATTGACTTGTTTGGCTTTCCACTTCGTAAATGAGTGCGCGTTATCTCTCCGAAAGATACCGTATAGATTTGATTAGCTTCAGCGAAGGTTAAATCAATATTGTTAATCATGGCGGCTGTCAGTTTCTGTTGGACGCTGCCTAATGGTATAGAGAGAACTGATACAGATATACTAACAGAAAGGAAACACTTTGACTGCGTACATAAATATCAATATGTTTTATGTACATGAAGGAGATTTGCCAAGCATCAATTGTAACAACTTCCCATAGCTGTTCTTCCCTGGGGTCCATGTTCTTACATAACACGAGTAAAGTAATTAGTTTACAAACAAACATCACGTTGAGTAAAAACCATTCCAAAAACCAAAAGGAATAATTACCAACATAAGCAGAAGTGACAAGCTGTAATCCTCCAAATTGGATGCATGAAAAGTGTAATTAAAGGACAAGTTCACCTTCATTAACATAAGGATTGAGAGAATGTAGCAATATTAGTAGAACACATCATTGAAAGTTTGAGGAAAATCAGACAATCCGTTCAAAAGTTATGAATTTTTAAAGTTTTTGTGCAGTCACCGCCGGCTGGATGATAAGAGTACTGCAGTGTATGATGTGACATGCGTACAACAATATAAGGAAAATATAAAGAGAATTTCACAAAATTTCATCTTTTGAAAAAAAAAGTACACATTCCTTTGACTCGTTACTGACATATGTCATGGGTAATATTATTCCCATTGCCTTTAGAAAGAGGCAAGTCAAGTGCTCTTTTATTATGCGAAAAAAGTGAAAATATGTTAAATTTTCTTTACATTTTCTTTGTACGGTTGTACTCATATGACCTCACGAGCCTTAGTAGTCTCCGCAGGCAGTTGGAATAATGTGTTTGTTTGCGTGTTGTTTGTCTGTTTGCTTGTTCGTTTGTTTTTCTTAGAGTGGGACAGCTTCGAGTCCTTGGTCCGTGGAAACTGACGCTCAAAAGGCTCGAGACGATGCGTTTGGTGTCGGGGAGGCAGCCCGGTGCGATGATCTCTCTACAAGTCAAGCTCTGGCCGACTGCCTGAGAGAACTATCCGAACAACAACTGACGTTCGCCATCGACAGAGTATGTCGAACTTGAACTTTTTGGTGAAAAAAAAAAAATCTCCTTGTTTGGTCATTTAACAACATAGTCCCCTATTATGCTACGGTTACATTGATTCATTCAGTTATCCAAGTATCCATGAAAGCGTTACAGTGTGTTGAGTATATCCATGTAGATAATCTGATGGTTACGCCACTAATGTACGGAAGAAGACTGTTCTTTTTTAAAAACTGGTACATATCAGGTTATTGCTTTCTAGGTTTTTTTTTTATTGTTTGTAATAGCGTTACACTGCGATAGTTCAGTGTAATCAAGAAGGTAGCTCTTTGGTGTAATGTATGCCTAAAATTGCCGGTGTAAAAATGTAGGCCCTATCACTTGCATGCGGACATGTAATGGTCGAAGACAGATTATATTCTTTCTCATAATCGAAACGCCAAGAAGATTGCAGGAAAGGAGATAGACATCCGTGAAAAGGAGTTTGTTTTCGAAACTTGAAAGTTTCGTGCTGAATCTTATTGGCAGGTGCTGCTTGAGACAACGAACGTGATTCCACTGGTACCTACCGTAGATGGCGAGTTTCTCCCAGACAAGCCTCTAGAGCTCCTCGCCAGCGGGCGCTTCAACAAATGTCCGGTGATGTTGGGCTCTACAAAAGACGACGGGAGCCTCATAGCGGCCCGGGCCTTCCTCCGCGCCATTCCCGACGACGATCCCCATGTCAACAGCACGCAGTTCCGCGATTCCCTGGAGCGCTTCACCTACACGTACGTCAACGACATCGTCATCGACGCTATGACGCAGGAATACGTCGACTGGACCCTCGCAGATGATCCTGATACGAACTACTTCTACAACTACATCGCTCTGGAGACGGACGAGGCCTTCGCCTGTCCCACCGACGGCTGGGCCAGGGTTTACGCCGAAAGCGACCAAGACGTGTACCTCTACCAGTTCACGCACTTGCCGAATCAGACTGTGTGGACATCGGAAAACCTGTCGCCGGCCTGGAAAGGGGTGGCCCACGCCGAAGACTTGCAGTTCATCTTCGGCTATCACTTCAATCCGTCCTTGACGCGATGGCACGATATGCCACGAGAGGAGGTCAACTTGACTCTTGACGTCATGCAGTACTACACGAATTTTGCTAAGACGGGGTAAGCTTCAGCGTCATCAACGCTACTCGCAACCGGTTTGATGATACTATACAGATAACTGCACTCCTCCTCCTCCTCCTCTCTCTTTCTTTTCCTCCAGCTATTATTAAGGAGCTTTAGATTTTCGCGACGGTGACGTTCAGAGGGCAAAAACATGTTCTGAGTATGCGCAGAAGCGCGCGTCATGTCGATCTATTTTTAGCTTGCGTCGCCTGAGTTTTTCACTACGCGTACTGGGATATTCTTACGTCCGCACAGTTTGCAACGTAGAGAACTACTTGATGTACTGATCATATGGGGCGCCATTTTATCTTTTTATTCGTTGCGTCCCAGCGTAATCTAAAGTTACTTTTCAGCACGACGCAGGGGAGAGGAGAACGTCCAGCGCAAGCGTCGTCTCAAACGTCCGCGCGTCAAAATCTGAAGCTCCCTAATGTTATATATACCGTTGACTAACGCCCCCACCCCCATACAAGAACGCCATGTTCTTGACACTGTAGAAGTGGAGTGAAGGGAATGTTTTGTTGTATCTGTAGAGAGTCGCAAACATTTAACGTATTGACAACCTTAAAAAAAAAGAATAGTGTTTGTTTTATCTTTATTTTGACATCATTGATAGCGTCCATGCTTTTAAACCCTTGTATATAAGGAATGGCTTTTCAGTTTTTTATGAGTTTCTTTATATTTTGACAAAAGTCCTGTTGCGAGACACTTTGTTAAACTGCAAGTCCCCCAAATCACATGCAAGGAACCTGGTGAAAGGAATTCAATGCGCGGAAAATGAAATAAGATCCGTTAATCCGAAAGTTCAGTAACCACAAAATAAAAAGGTGGTATGTGCCAACGAACCTTCGGAATAACGAATTTCAGTTCACTCTGGGGTTAACTATCCTTGGGAATAATGATTAACTATAACCATTTACTTTTCTCTGCATAAAATTCAGAAATCCAAACCTAGAAACACCGGGCGGACAGCCAGACACATCGGAGAAGGCGTGGCCAAAATTTGAGGTTCCCGAACTGGCGTACAAGATTATGGATCCCGCCATGGAAAATGACCGTGCTTTGAAATCGAGGGAGTGCAATTTCTGGAACGAATACCTACCGTCTTTAGTCCAAAGAACCAGTAAGTCACAGTATGAACTCTTATCACGTTTCATTTTCCATGGTCTGTGCAATGTTAATCGTTCCATGCTGAAGGAAGATTTGGAAGAAAACCCGAAGTAAATGTTATGTACTGATGTCTTACAGAAAAAAAAAACCGAAAACACTAGCACTGACTAGTGTGCAGAAGTGAATCTACGTTTTCATGTCGAAGTATCTATAGTATACCTTATAACTTCCTGCCATATAGAAAATTTGAAGCATTTTCATTGAAGTTTGATTTGAAGTATAAAATACCATCTCATCAAAGCCCGACATAAAAGAAGTAAGCATGAAAAGTTTACACGAAATCTAAATCTAATACTTTTAATGTTTCTAAAGAATACCCAGATTGGGGGAAAAGGTGTTCACCTAAAGCTGTCCTATTGTCTGGGGTATTGTAAACAAAACACATAATGAAAAATCATGTCTTCCTCTATAGTGTGGCGACTGCAACTTCTTTCCTATGGAGATCATCGTCATGAGGTTGTTACAAGAATAAAATGATATCATATGAATTACTAACCCTATATTCCTTACTGTCAGTCGACTGTCGTATGAAAATAAAGATTTAGTAAAGATTTTTATACAGTTCTATGAAACACTAATTGGTACAGTGATGACATGATACTGTTTGCCACCTTCTGAGCTTGTTGTTGGTACATTTGTACTTATCTCGCTGTTTCACTGAAAACACCACCGAAAACACCACCTTTTGCTAATTTGAAGTTCGATTTTGATTGAACAACTACACCTCTCTGTTCGTCTGAAATTACGCTCTTTAAGACAGCCAGTTTGAGCGTGGTGTTGAACTGCAATGAAAATGGGATGTGGCGTGATGGCTCTAAAGTTGATTTGATATTTTTTAGCGGTCGCACAATACTTAACAGCTTTTTACATGTCTTGTCTTACACCTTGTGTTTTACAGTGGACATGTCTGACCTAGAAGAGCAATGGCGGGAAGACTACAATCAATGGAAGACGGAAGACATGGTCGCCTGGCAGGCGGCTTTCGACGACTACAAGCAGACGACACAACCTTGCGATTAGATGTTTCATTTTAAGAGTGCTACGAGACTATTAAAGAAATGTAATCATGGTCAATTTGTTTGTGTGTATTTGTTTTAAGCAGTTTTATTGTTGTAATAACTTGATTTGTACTTGCCCATGTGAAATTTGTAAACACAAAGAGAAAGTTATTTTTACGTGGGATACGTCCAAACTGAATGGAATGATATACCATGGTTTGTTGGGCGAATAAAAAGGGTTATGGTCGATGAAAATTCACAAGACTTAGCGAATAACAGAAAATTGCAGAAAGTTGATGTATTTGAAAAAAAAATGGCATACAGAGAATAAATAAATCAAATCAAATCAAATCAAATCAATAACAATTGGAAACTCATAAATTTCGGAAACACAGCAGGTCAGTTTTCAATACTGCTTTGATTAATGCATATGAAATTTTGCAATATGTAATAAGGATATACCCATGTATTGTATATATATATATATATATATATATATATATATATATATATATATATATATATATATATCACATATGCATATTTGACAGTCACACAAGCTCCGATTTATGATATTCTGATACAGAATTCTCATTAAAAGACTGTCTTCACTGACATTTTTGTCCATGTTCCTTACAGTTTCGAATTCGTACGGTGATTTTAGCCTTTTCTCACAGCCGTGAGAAAAGGAGATGCGTAGACAGCGTAAACGTATTGTCAACATCAACATTCTGAATCTCGAAACTCTTTTGTCCGTTTGTGTAGAAAAAAAATGAAAACTGGCTAAATATTTTTGTGTAGTTTTACTTCATTGTATTTTATTCAAAACGTTTGTCGCAGTTGTTTTAAGAGTAGAATAAATTCTAACTAGTGTGAAATTTATGTCCTCCGCTGCCTACTTCTCGTACCATTTTTCTTCGTTAGAGCCTTATAATATGTATCCCATAAAGCAGCAATGACGACAATGACCAAAATTATCACTGATATCAATATCAGCATTATCATCAACAGTGTAAAAATTTATTGAATAAATGTATATGTATATATATATATATATATATATATATATATCATTTGATATTTTATAACATATATATATAAATAATAATGTACATGTATGTATTATTAAGTTTATTTGTAATAAAATTTTCAGCAAGATTTTGATATAGTTTCAGGTCAATATCACATTTTCATGGAACGCTTAACGTAGGACATGTTTGCTTTTCCGAAGAACTCTGGAAAGTGACGTTCATTGATTTCCTCCCTTTCTCTTACAACGCAGAAGACACTAGTGAAGATATAGTACCATGACTTTAGGGTATTTAATCACTATGTTATGTGTATCGTTTTGCTTTTTGTCTCTCTGTTGATCTGCTGCACTTATCTTTTTCCTCTCCAGTTTATGTCATTTTTTTTTTGTTCTCATTTTTATGAGGGGGATATTATGGTAAGTTTTTAAACTTGTGTTTTCATTCAATTTCATTTATGTTATTTTGAACATTTCAAGAAGAACAAAGACGAAACCCACAGACGTTTACGAGAAGCAAAACAGAATAGAATGAATGGATAGAATAACACAAAATATTGACAATACACAAACTAGTGCAAATAACTCAATACCATTATAGCTAACAATAAAAATGATGAGAATGGAATGTACACAAGAACGCTTATATCTATTTGGCTTGTAGGTCTATATCCTAGCGGCGTAAAAAGAGAAAATTAGAACCAGCAGAATTAGTGGAATACAGCAGTATAAACATGAGAATATAATCACGTATACACGAGTTATTTTCACATGAATTATAAGAATAGTTTCAGAGGTATTTTTAATAACATTTCTATTAAAATATCAACATTATAAAACAAAAATGATTTAGATTAAAACCATTGCTCAGAGTGAGACATTTGCAGTCAAATGTCATCATTATGTTCTTCCCATTCTTCATTATATGCTTCCCATACGCACAGTAATGTTTCCAGCAAAATCCCCTGGGAATTTCTAATTACTAGTATATGTTTCTTCTGCACTGAGGGGATGAATGTGATGATGATGATGACGGCGGCGGCGGCGGCGATGATGATGACGACGGAGTCAAAGAACAGCTATGCGTTAGATTCTGCGGCGTGAAGCGACGGGACGGGGGACGGAGGGCGTGGGAGTGGGGTTTCCCCTCCCATGGCACTTTTAAAGCTGTAAATAGGGTCTAAATCGTGCGATCTGGTGAAGAGAAGGTAACATTTTCACATATACTCTGATAAGAAAAATCGTACTAAAATGTGAGGGTTTTGTTTATTTTTTTTTGTCTTGCAAATCCATGTTTTTGGACTGTTTGGTTGGTTTTTAGTGTGGATGTGTGTGGGTGTGTGTATGCGTGTGGGTGTGTATGTGTGTGTGCGTGCGTGCGTGCGTGAAGCATGGAAAGGCCCCTGAGGCGTGAGACAAGGTAGTCTGTGATGATAATGATAGTGATAATAATGATAATGATCATGACGATGATAATCATGATAATGATTATACTAAAAGTGATGATAATACTACTACCTCAGGTATGCAGGGTTGCTTCTTTAGGGTTGTCACCACTGCTTTATCGGATGGCCCTGCCGTTAGCGTTACCTAGCATCTGCCAAGTACAGGGCCGGTGGAACGGGGGGGGGGGGGGGGGGGGGGGGCGGCAGGGGGCCCCCAGATTCACGAAGGTGGTACAATCTTTGTCCATGGTTTAAACTTTGGACCGTAGTTTTGTATAAAGCGCCAATTATCGCATGGCCTATTTCGTTACGAAATCGGGCATTTCGTCGACGAAAATAAATAACTGATATCGTAACGAAATAGGCCATGCGACATTTGGCGCCCCATACAAAACTACCACCTTCGTGAATCCGGCCATAGGGTGCAACCACTTTACCTCCCCCATTTTTTAACACCCCGGAAGTGGCACCAGAAGAGAAATAGAAAGTGGTTGAGCTTTTTGCTTGTCGGCTGTAGAAACCCACAATGGAATCAGAAAGTTGCGCAGAAGACCTTTCTTTCTTTTGCTTGGTAGCTGATGAAACCCGGAAGTGGCATCAAAAGTTGCGGCTGAAGGCATTTTTTTTTTGATGTCGTTGTTGCTTGTCAGCTGATGAAACCCGGAAGTGACACCAGAAATATAAAGTGCCCCCCCCCCCCACACACACACACACACTTTTTTTTTTTTCAAAACGTGGCGCCGGCCATGAAGTACACATTCAAACCTTTGGTTAAAGGGAACGTTCCGGTCAAAAAAAAAAAAAAAAAACTCTCACAAAGATGAACGCAACAGGAAGAATTCGAATCCAAAAGCTCTTTCAGTTCCGGATTCCACTACACGCTCTGTCACGTTACATATCGATGTTTTATTCATTTTCTTAATTATTTGTTAAGAGAGAGAAAGATTCTTAAGCTTGCAAAACTTTTTTTGGTGCAACATAAAACGGGAGACAAGATATCAAAAACGAAGGTTTGCCTGGCCGGTATTATCGGTCACCTCAAAGATAAGTTTACCACGTTAAAGGGATGATACAGTTTTGGTTCAGATGGGTCCTCAGGTTTCCAGCTTTTTCTGTGAGACAATGAGAAACCTTTTATGTTATACGAATGAGCATAAGAGGTAATCAAAGTTTGTTTGATGTAAAATGGTTTCGAAATGACTGAAACGTCCAAATATTTTTAATCATTTTTTTTTCATATTTATGTTCTATCTACTATTATAATTATAATTATTGTTACTATTAATATTCGTATCATTATTATTATCATCATTATTATTATTATCATCACCATCATCGTTATCATCATTATTAAAATCATTTCTTTCCATGAGAAGAATCTCACGGCGGAAACCTTGGAATGGCAAGGGTTTCGCTATTATTTTCAATCATCTTTTGTTTTGTTTTTTTTTTCTTTTCGGGTGTTTTTTTTTCTGTGCATATGTTTGTGTGTGTGTTTGTGTTTGTGTGTATGTGTGTGTGTGTTTGACAGAATCACACCCTCCCATTCGTTTCCGCTACATGTCCCTGATGAACTGCTTGAAAGTCATTTGTGACAAGTAGTTATGTAGGAAACTTGATTTTTGTTTTAGTAGTTAGAAAAAAAAAGTGCATTGAAACATGGTGGGCACAGGAAGTTAATGTGTTGATTGACATCAAATCCACCAATCATTGACAGCTGCGTCGACGCCCACTCGACATCCTCACGCCCCCTATTCCGCTTCTTGTGGCTTTTAATGTTCTTAGTATGAAATCGCTGGATCTCTAAGTCAGTATTTTTTTAACAAAGTACGATTATCAAAAAACTTTTACATGTTTCAAGTATTTCGAATTCAGAAATTATTATAAATTTTCATATCATAGATTATGACGGAATGCAAAACCAAGTGATACAAATAAATTATAACTATTATATTGATTAGTGGTAACTATATTGAAAAAATAATGATCATGATCATGATAATAATAGTATCATAGTAGTAGTAGTAGTAGTAGTAGTAGTTATAATAATAACAATGATAATAATCATATTATTTTGAACAACGTTTGTCTGTTTGTTCCTCTACTCCTCCCAGGTCCTTGGTCCGATCTCCATCAAACTTAGTGGGTGGATGCAGGTTGACCGCGAAATTGCCCTTAAGGGGCTCATTTTTGAAAAGGTCAAGGTCACTGGGGTCAAAGGTCAAATAATTAATCTTCGTCAGCTGCAATAATCAAACACCCGATAGAGGGCGCTATGTAGGCCTACTAATATGGGGATTCCCCCAAAAATATAATCAGACACCCGATAGAGGGCACTATGTAGGCCTACTTATATGGAGATTCCCAGGTGTACGCCTACTTATGCTTCCAGCGAGTTTGGCCAAGATCGGACCGGACCTCCGTTGACCCAGTGACCTTGACCATTTCTGAGTGAATCCCCATAGAGGATTTCTGGCACTCCACGGGTACATTGACTAGTAATAATAATAATAATAATGATAATTATAATAATAATGACGATGATACAGTGACAAAGTGGTCTCACGTCGACAGGTTAGCATATGTATTCAAAACATCGCTGTGCGAAAGGGTCCTGTCAAACTGAATATCCAATGAATATCCCTCCTATGATACTCTCAGAAATCGGACATGAAAAGTTAGATCGTCCTATAAAGGCATTATTTATGTCATTGCCATCGGTAGAAAATGAATGAGTGTAAGAGGTGGCATAGTATTGTATTCGTTGATTTTTTTTTCACATTACATCATTTTTTTTTTCCACTCCTCGTTGCTTGAAGACAAATAATAATCAACCCCGTGGACTGGGAGGTAAACATTGCTTAACTGTTGACGAGGGTATAAAGAGTGCGCATGGCGACGGCAATTTATGAGTGACGAAAGCAGTAAGACATTTTGGAGAAACTTGTTATCAGACCCGAGTATTTACAAACTTCCACCGGTGCGTCTTAAAACGAAGGAAGTTTGCGCACAGAAGAAGATTACGGTAGCTGATCCCTGAGGCATAAATACTATCACATAAATCAAGAATCCACCCTATTGAACCCTGAACACTCCAAGACGACTTATGCGTGGTTTTGATGATGATATAGATACCATACTGTCATTTTAGAACGTTAAGCTATCGAGGATGCCAAGAAAAGTAACAGGTGTAGCGAGCACTTGACAAGCTCGCGTGAAGTTATTGATACAATCTTCACTGCATCCTATGCGTCCTGTGAGAAAAACTAGGGCCCGTTACGGTGTCTACATAGACCTTTTTATACAAAAAGCAAAATGTTCAGATGCTATATTTCAGTTATCGTAACTATTGGCCTTTTCCTGGCCTCCCTTCCACACACAATGGGTAATCAACCTGTGGTGGACGTACCTAATTTCGGAACAATCTACGGCGAGTCTGTGCCCTACCGCCACGATTATCCCGACATCGACACAAACGTCAACGTCTATCGCGGTATTCCCTACGCCGAAAACGCCTCCAACTACCGATTTATGAGACCGGAGCCCAAGCTGACTCTCGACGATGGCGTCTTGAACGCAACGACTTCCGGAAGCATGTGCTGGCAACTTCCCGATATGACCACTCCGGGTCAGAGCGAAGATTGCTTGTTTCTAGATGTCTGGACTCCCAGTCCACAGGTAAATCTCTGTTTTTTTGCACTTATGTGCTGTAGTGACACAGTTTGTTATCTCAAGGTTCGTTATTCCAAAATTTCGTTCATCCGAAAACGAAATAACGTTGTTTAATTCGAGTCTTGTTTTCATTTTCTGATTTATCAACTTCATTTTATTTTCAGATTAAGGAAGGTTCGGAATAAAGAACCTTAACATGACAGGATTAACAAATCTTCGGAATAACGCCGCAAACCTAATTTCAAATTTGGATGAACGAACTTTTGGGATAACGAACCTTCGGAATAACGCTACAAATTAATGTTTGGATTGACAGACCTCATTTCTTTTAACGAGCATCTACTATGGACTCAATGTGTTTCGGGATATCGAACCTTCGGAATAACAAATATCACTCTTGCTGTAGACAATAAACAAGAAAATATAGATTTATTCTAAGCATGGAACGACGCACGTCTTGTAATCGTTTAATCACTGCTTATTACATTTTAGTTCTATTTAGTGTATTTTCCCTTCTACACAAACATCGTTACATCCATGAGAGCAAGCAGAGGTACAATGAGAACAAAATACTCGACAATAATGGACTTGATTTTGTACACTATAAGAAAGCACGTAACTATGGCAACTTTTTACAACAGATCACATTTGCTTGTAAAGACAAATCATACCTATCCAATCTCCACGCATCACACACACACACACACGCACACACACACACACACACACACATACACGCACACACGCGCAGGTGTGCGTGTGCACCATGATATTTTTCATAATATCACATATAGAGTATATCGTTTTACGTGCAATTCAAGGGATAGGTCAATAGGACAGAAGGAAAGGGAGAGGAAAGAAATAAAACTGGAAGACTTATTTAATCAAGCTCGCAACTAAACAAGATAAATAGGCTGAATTAAAAAGATATTCATAGTGACATATCCAAAAATGTGCGTCACATTGCTGTACAGCATTAAGATTCATGTATTCCGATCATAGTCATAATAGTCAAAAGTCATTCTTTACTTCCACTCTTAAAGGATACCATCATTCTTTAAATGATACCATTCCGAATATGAAAAGACAGCTTGGAACAATTAATGTTAAATACTTTGACTAAGTCTGACTGTCATCAGTGACTGCGTGAATTATAATGAGAGGGTGTTTAATCTTTAGCACGTGGAAAAAAGAGAATTGCTCAAATTTGCATGAATGTATGAACTTATCATAAACTGGAAAAAAAGTGTAGAAAAACAATCTAGCAAAATATCTTTAATATCAAAGAAATTTCGCAATCTTTTTATTATGAAAATGCTTGTGATGTAAAACAAACATAACTAGAAATGTCGCTATGGCGACTGGTATGCCTCCGCCATAATGCATGGTTCTCCGAATAGGTCTATAGCACAATGTCTTGACAATGTGTGATGACAGTTTCACATAACTGGCAAAATATTAAAATGACAGGTTTGTCACAAATGCATTGAGTGTTCACCTTTCCTTGAACTAGGTTTATTTGGATGAATGGCTATACTGTGGAAGAGTGCAGGTATTTGGGGGTTTGAGTATTTGTACCCAACTTTTGACCCTATTATAAGTTTAAAGAAGAAGTGAAATTTAGCACTTTCACTTGACCTTTGACCTTTTGGCAAGAAACTTCCAATACTTCTGTATACTTCTGTATTGGATGAAACATGCATACACTAAGTTTCAAGAAAAAATCCTGCATGCATTGCATTGATAAGAGAGAAATAATGACATTTTGATGAATTGACCTTGAACTTTGACCCCTGACCTTTGATCCATGACCCCTAAATTCCCTACATGATCACTGCCAGTCAGTACATGCGTATATACTAAGTTCCGTGAAGACACCTTGAAATATTTGTGAGATATGGAGAAAAAAGTGAAATTTTAAAATTTTCACTTGACTTCACCCTTGACCTCATGACCCAAAGCTCTCTCTGTGGAATCTTTATTTGGTAGTTCATGTATACACCACGTTTCAAGAAAATACCTCCAGGCATTGCATAGATATAGGGGAAATAGTAAAATTTTGGGCATTTGACCTTGACCTTTTGACCTTTGACCTTGAGCATATGCGCCCAAAAGTTGATAGGCACAACTTCCCCCACTCATACATATACATGCCAAGTTTCATTAGGATACCTCTAACAGTTTTTTAGTTATGCTGTCCACAAAATTGATTACGGACGGAGGGACGGACGGACGGACGGACGGACAACCCGAAAACATAATGCCTCCGGCGACACTCCGTGGCGGAGGCATAAAAATACTAATTCAACATTTGGGACATGTTGCTTTTCTGGGTACCATCTACAGATCAAACTCCGTGAACTTGAGAAATGATTGCAAATAAATCTCTAACACTTAAATCCACTCAGACTGTGAGATGTACAATTTCTTCTTTACAAAAATTTACTTATTTCATCTATCGCAATTATCTGAAAAATCTCTCTCAGAAGAAAATATCATTTTTGTGAATTTTTATCCCTTCTGAATATAACTTTTTTTTCTTCAAAATAAAAAAAGTGGTACAGGCTTTGCAGTATGCCAAACTATCACAAGAAGAATTAAGACATTATGGCTTGTACATAATGTGAGTTGCCTTTATAGTGTCATTATCTCTTTGCCATGCGCCTGCCAGTTCTATCTAGTGCACTGAGTATTTGCAAAGCCCAAAATATGGCTTCGCGAGGTTTATTTTAGTCGAGAGCAATTTCTATGAGCAGATACAATAATTGTCAGATGTGAGCAGGTCAAATTTGGGATAACCTAAGTTCCCCCGTCACGTCGATTCTACCAAAGCATCAGTGATGATGTTGCTACTAGCACTGTTTGTAGCTCTGAAATCTCCGATATAGCTTAGTGATCTTAAGGAGAATGATTCCCAGATAATGTGGACTGACTGAATGCAGCAATATTAGTAGAAGACATATAAAAGGGACAATCAATTTAAAGGTTATGAATTATCAAACTTTTGGTGCTACCATCGCTGGATGTGAAGACTACAACATGTCTTGACGTCACTATATACAGGACAACGATTTAAAGAAAATGAATTTAGAATCCAACATATTTTCATTTTTCTAGCATAATGAAAGGGCACTTACCTTGCCCCTCAGAAAGCGAGAGAAAATATATTACCTTTCACATTGTTGCAGAAACAAGTTGAAGGAATGTTTACTTTTCATAAAATATGAAATCTCGTGGAATTATCTTTATATCGTTGTCCAGCAGTGATGGGGGCAAATGATATTGATTAATTTTGACCAAAACCTTGAAACGTTATAACTCTAGACTTCTAGAACGGATTGTCAAATTTTCCTCAAACTTTAATGATGTGTTCTGCTGTGGACCTAGAGTTCATGATTTTACTATATAACATTGCTGCATTCACTCAATTCAGTTCATACAATGTTTATATTGGAGCATTATTCCTCTTTAATCAATATATACATATAGTTGTACAGTACACACTTTCTCCCCCCCCCCCCTTCCTCCTCTCCTCTTTCACTCGATAGCCAACCGACGCACCTGTCATGGTGTGGATTCATGGTGGAGCCTTCCTCTTTGGGTCTGGTTCCAGTACTGGTTATGACGGTCACATGTACTGCGCTGAACATGGCATCATCTTCGTCGCCATCAACTACAGACTTAACGGATTCGGCTTCCTCTCTACTGGTATACACTTTGCTCTTGTTTGCTTGTTTTTTTTTTCATATGTTTAGGTTAGTGTCTGTTGCGATAGTAATGGTAGTAAAAAGAAATGAGACAAAATAGCAACTACCAAAGTAGGGATCGACACAAACTTTTTTTTTTTTTTTTTGTGGCCCGAATCATCGAAGTTGACATTTTGGTGAAGAGAAAAATAAATGTTGTGTCCCGAAATAAAACGAAATATAAAATTTCATTTTGAATTCTAACTGTCCGATCGGGCCATCAAGAGATAACCTTTTTGAAAATTTGGTGGCCCGATCGACATCAATTCTTAGCGGCCCTTGATCTCCGGGCCACCACTAATGTTGAGCCCTGACTAGCAATATAATAATAACAAAGCTATATTACCCGTGTAGTCAATTTTTTTCAGTCTTAGCATATCGTCACTCCCAACGACCGGTGAGACTAGCCTAGAATTGCAGGGTGGCCATTGACTATACCCAGGTCAAGAGGGACATCAAACATACTTGTTTGAAGGGTGTGAGAGATTTGAACTAATGATTTCTTGTTAAAGCGTTTAGAATCTTATCGACGACACCAAATTGACTCCACTTAAATTACTACGCTGTATTTGCCATACACTTCAAGTATCCCCATTTGTTTCACCAATTGTCACAAGACTAGATCTCTACATTTGACTATGATTTGCTATCTTCGTTAATCTTTGGAATACACTGAAATAATATTAATTTCTCAGTACTAGACCTATAAGAGAACAGCATGATTACGTAAAACACATACATGCATTTACAATACATACGTTTATCATTCTAAGTTTCTGCATTATCACATTACTTGTGTTGATAACGATCGCTATTTCAATGATTGGTATCATAATTACAATTTTGTTCTTTATTACACTACTGTCGTTGACTTCGTAATAAGGGAGTTCACGGTTGTGATTTGCGTATGTGCAAAACAAAGGTCAAATGAGAATGTCTGTGTATTTGCCACTGACTTTAGAATGTAAAGAAGTCTCGAGCAACTATGAGAATCTGAATTATGTCAGTACAATATATGTGTTTCGGACTAAATTAGAATGTACAGGTGCAAGTCATTCATCAACACTTTAGCAAAATCTCTCCATGCCTTTTATCAACATTGATTTAATAGAAGATGAAATGCTTCAACAAGGAATTCTTGATCACAACACATGTCCATGTTATTTCAAAGTCTGTGGTGTAGGGGTCAAATGAGACATGCGCTAACCATGAACTCCCTTATCACGTTGAAGGTGATACTGTTCTTCCTGGTATGTACGGTATGTTCGACCAGCTGGAGGCATTGAAGTGGGTGAAACGCAACATTCACGGTGAGAACAAATTTTTCGTTTTTAAGTCTGTGCTTGTTATAGTGTTTTGTTCATTTCACTCTGCATGTTTGCTCACTTTCACTCCAGTCGTCCGTTCGCGTTTTATGGAGGAGTCATCTCACGAGACCGACACCCACGAGTCATATAGCCCACGAGTTCGACATTGAAAAAGCGTCCATGAGTCATACTGCCTACGAGTCACATAATTATACAACCCATGATTTCGACACTTAAGGCAAAAAAAGGACCATGAGTCCGACACTAGGTAAAAACAGACCACGAGTTCGACATTATAACACGGGGCTTAATGGGTCTGTCTCGTCAGGTCCTGGGCCTTGTTTGCTTAGTGTCGAAGTCATGGGCTGTATGACTCGTGGGCTGCATGATTTGTGGGTGTCGAACTCGTGACGTTATGGATGCTCCGATTTTTTTCTTTTATTTTTTTACGCTTGTTTGTAACTTTTCTAGCAAATTTATCGTTGAAACCTGCGTCTAATCCAACTTGGAGTCCGTTGGTTCTTGCTATGTAGTGGACAAGGAAGGAAGTGCTTCATGGTTGCATGAAAAAGAAACACCTTTTGTCTTGTGCTCTGGCATAGATTTAGTTACTTTACAAAATCCAAATGCGTGTATTGACTTCCTCACCGACATTAGTTTGTACAATAATTATGTTTGCTATCACATCATGCAAATTGTATCTGTTTGTATACTTTGAAGACAAATATTGTTCCTGTCAATGAAAAAAAAAAAAAAAACTTGCTCATGTTTTTTTTTTTTTCACATGCAGCAACAACAAATCTCGGCGTAAGCCAAGTATTGTGTCCAGTAAGAAAGTGTTGTTGTTTTTAAGAACTTTTTTACAACCATCAGGGAAGATTTTTAACCTGTTCCATATGGGAACCTGGTGGTCTTTGTGTTGAGTCTATGGGGATTTCAGAATTCAGTATGGAACGAGTTAACTTTGTATATACATTGTAAATTCGCCAATGGTGTCACTAAAGGATTCTTGAATCTTGATGTGCGCCTGTGTTAGTTGATTTTATTTCTACATTCCTTTTTCATAAAAGAATATAACACAAAGTCAGTTGAACAAAAGTATTGAAAAATATTTGAATCTAACAGTGAAAATACTTGGAAACAGGTAAATGATTGATTTAAATGTACAGCATCATTACATTTGTTGATAATACAAAATGAAAACGTGCAGGTGTCATTTTTATGCATCAAGATTTCACGTACCTGCCGTTCAAGAGACAAATCTAAAGTGTAATAGAAATCCACGAGAGCATTGCCACAAGCAGGTGCTTGACAAAGATAACTGCCTTTGTATATCATGTCTCATCCAAAGACATGCCTCGACTCTTCACTTCCAGCTTTTGGCGGTAATCCCGACGAGGTGACGATTTTTGGACAGAGCGCCGGTGGCGGCAGCGTGGGTCTGCACTTGCTGTCGCCCGAGAGCGCGGGGTACTTCAACCGAGCAATCCTAATCGTATGTTCGTAAATAAAAATTAAGTCACGTTCAAGTTTAACTTTGAAATGTCAATGTGTAAGGAGACTGTGGCATTGTTGATAACAATATATTATGTTAGAAATGAATAATTGTATCCTCCTTTTCTCTCTTGTAATTGCAACTGTCTGAGAGCATCGCATGATGCTGAATAATGGTATTGCACACATGCCCCTCTGCTAACACGGGATATTGACAGAAACATCATCTGAGACAAAGATTAAAAGAAACCGCATATCACTTTTCGTCATTTTGATATCGCATGATTATGATTGTATAACACTTCCTGAATTATAATTTAGACGTATCTTTTTCCCATCATTTCAATGTATTGTCATAATTATATCTTTATTATACATTGCTGACAAATATGTGGGGGTTTTTTCTTCAGAAATTTGGGGATAGAAAATTGAGAAATTGACATCCAAATCGAAATTTGGCGATGCAACAATGCAAGAAAGAGGTCAGTTTCACTTGGTTTCTAATTCTGCAGTGCAAACAAATGAGTTTGGAATTCAAATATTTTTCCCAAATTTAAAGGGCGAATGGAGGGTGTGTCGGCAAAAAAAGTTCGGGACATTGTCATTAGTAGACTGGGTCACGTATTGTGATCACCACTTCTTGTTCAACGATAACTGTGCTCCATTAGAAGTGTTTGAATGTAGATAACCATGCTCAATCAACTAAAGTGCAGGTTGATAAGATTTCATTCGAGTGTAACACTGTTATCAGTCGGAGTTTATTAGTACCTTTCTGTGTGTGTATATGCGTGCGTGTCTGATAAAGTCCAATTTTTAGGGCACGTAAATAAAACTTGATGAGGAACACAGCAAAACATACGACTACAAACAACTAATGTCGCGATAAGATTGACAAGGCATGACTATTAATTGTGTAATTATACATTAGGATGCACTCAGGGATTATGCAATCTGTGTATAAAGATAGCTTAAAACAAGGAGGATTGTATTAATCTAACATGAACCTAAATCTGGTGATTTTAAATGGCCCAGACATTGATTTCGTTTCCAATTATTACATTTCTATAATCATGTAAGTCTTTACAGTGCTGCATGTTGTTGTTGTTGTAGTTGTGGTTGTGGTTGTGTTAAGTTGCTTTCATCATGTTCAGACACAATCATCGCTTCATATACGATTGCTGTCAGAGAAGCAGGGATGAATCTCAATTAAGATGTAAATAAACGCATAAAACTGAAAGTTCCAAATTGGTAGGCCAGTGAAGTAAATTATCTTTTTGAATGTTGACGGATAAAACTATAAAACTTTCTGCTTGAAGATCTGTTTACCAACATTCAAGGAGGGTGGGAAGTTGAGACCTACCCCATGTCTGGTCAAGCATGGGGGGACATGTACACATCCTACCGTGTGAGCAGAATCCCTGAAACCCAAACTTGGTTCATTCCAAGTCATTATTATGGAGCCTACACTCTACAAGCTCCTAGTTTTAGTATAGATTCCGCATGTTACGCGTATTCACACTTGCTTATTTTGTTTACATCCATCTCAAATTGGCTATTTTTGTGTTATACTGTACTTTTCCTATGAAACCAAATGGAAGGTAAAAAACCTGTATGAAATGTGGAATTTGGAACAATGAACAATAATATAAAAAGAAGAAAAAACGACATTGAGCTGTGACCATCGCCTGCCTCGTGTTCTTTCAGAGCGGTACGGCTACCAGCCCCTGGGCGGTGGAGACCGACGGGCAGAAGGCGCGGGACGATGCCTTCGCTGTCGGCAGGAGGGCGGGCTGCGGAGACCCGTCTTCCAGCCAGGAGCTTGTCACCTGCCTACGGGGTGTTCCGGAGAAGAAGCTCATTCTTGCTATGAACGCGGTACGAAACCAAACCAAACCATTCGGACACGACAACTCTGAAAAATACCCTGAACATAGTGAACTCACAATTACCATTGACCACTTTATTCTGTAGAGGAGTGAAAGGGAATTAAGGTTGTTTTTTTTTTTTTTTTTTTTTTTTTTTTTTTTTTTTTTAAATCTAATTCTGATTTATTTTGAATGCATCGAGACCTTTCCATATTCATGATGGTGTATGTATCATAGTTGTCATAATCAATATCACTATTGTTATTGCAATTGATATTAGGCCTACATAATATCCGTCATTATCATAGATAGTCCTACATAATATCCGTCATTATCATATATAGTTATCAGTCTTATCATCGCATTAAATGCCTTAGTGATCTTGGTTATGTTATATTACTGAATTGTGTACTTCGGAAGAATGTGATTGCGATCAAATCAACAAGCCGATGATTATGGGAATCAAAACGATATTACTTTACTTATGTGTATGAGACCATGTTTTAGCTATCAAAAATTCACCGCGTGTTATACAGTGCAAGATATTACGCGGATACGCGTAGCACTGTTCGGAGTGAAATGTTAAAGGGAAGATAAACCCAAATAGAAATGTGGATTGAGTGAAAGCAGCAACATTAGTAGAACACATCAATGAAAGTTAGAGGAAAATCGGACAATCGTTGCAAAAGTTATGAATTTTTAAAGTTTTAGTGTTGGAACCGCTGGATGAGGAGACTACTAGAGGTTATGACGTATGAGAGGACAACAATACAAAGAAAATATAAAGGAAATTCAACAAAAATTCATTTTTCTAGCATTATGAAAGAATACTTGACTAACCGCTTTCAGAAAGCGGGGGGAATAGTTGCTACCCTTAACATATGTCAGTATCAAGTTGACGGAATTTGTAATTTTCATGAAAAATTGATTTTTGTAGCATTTTCTTTATATTTTCTTTGTATTGTTGTCCACTCATACGTCATAACTTCTAGTAGTCTCCTCATCCAGCGGTTCCAACACCAAAACTTTAAAAATTCATAACTTTTGCATCGATTGTCCGATTTTCTTCAAACTTTCACTGATGCGTTCTACTAATGTTGCTGCTTTCACTCAATCCACATTGCTCTTAGGGTTTATCTTCCCTTTAAACCGTGGTGGTTCCCTCACTCATTACTTTAATGTACGTTCTTTGTATCACATCATGTTATGGTCACTAACAGTGATTGGTGATAAGAATCTGTCACAGCTCTAAAACAACCCTAGATAGGACTATGAAGTCGTCTACCCAGGCAGTACTCTATTATACTACTAGCTTGTATTTTGTTTACGCAGGTCATGCTGACGACGACTCACGTCATTCCATTGGTGCCTACCGTTGATGGCGCTTTCCTGCCAGACGACCCCGTCGAGCTCGTCAGACGGAGGGAGTTTAACGCGTGCCCGATCATGGTGGGCACAACGAAAGACGACGGAAGCCTCGTTGCCTCAAGGGCGTTTCCAGCGATGATCCCCGTCGACGATCCCTTCATCGATGAGACAAAGTTGAGAGAGTCATTTCTACAGTTCACCTACACGTACTCCAATGACGTCATCGTCGACGCCATGATGCAGCAGTACGTAGACTGGACCGTTGCCGACGACCCCGAGGCAAACTTCTTCTACGACTACATAGACGCCGAGACCGACGAGGCTTTCGCCTGTCCAGCCAATGGCTGGGCCAGGGCGTACGCCGAGAGTGGCCAGGACGTGTACTTTTACCAGTTCACCCATTACCCGAACACGTCTGCCTGGAGTGGGGATGGGTGGCCGTGGAAGGGCGTGGCTCATGGAGAGGACTTACAGTTCATATTTGGCTTTTACTTCAACCCTGCATACGACAGATGGGACGACATGCCACAGGAGGAGATCGAGTTATCACTGGACATCATCCGATACTACGCAAATTTTGCCAAGACGGGGTGAGGCCTCTCCCTGACCTGTCCGTCGTCATTTTCAGCGTGTTTTCGCTTTTAATTGGTTCGGCTTTGTCTTGTTTTGTTTTTAACTTTTGTTTTGTTCCCGTTACAATGATAGCAGGAGAAAAACTATTTACATGACGTCTGTTCAGTGAGTAGGCCTACATCATATTTCACATTGATTATTCGTAGAACATTTTGCTCTGTACTAATGTGCAAACATACATACAAAAAGACACACTTATACATAATTATCTTTAAACCCATCAAATGCTTGCGGTAGTATAAGACTGTGATTTCTGAATCCTATTTAAAAAAAAAAGAAATGTTTTGATGGTTGTGAGCTTCTGGTAATAATAAAAAAGTGAAATTTTGAAAGCTAAGATAAAACATTAAACACCAAATGCTTGTGGTAGTTTAAGACTGTGATTTCTGAATCCTATTTTTTTAAAAAAGATAATGTTTTGATGGTTGTGAGCTTCTGGTAATAATAAAAACAAGATGGAATTTTGAAAGCTACGCTCAATGGTCCTTTTTTTAAAGTTACATTATTAAGATGCATTCCTTGAATTCCATGATTTTTTCCTGTCATTAAGGAACCCGAATCTTAACGTGTCTGGCGGCACACCGGATACATCCTCCAAGTCCTGGCCCACGTTCACTCTCCCAGACCTCGAGTATAAGATCTTGGACCTGGATCTCAGCAATGGCCGGGCTCTGAAAGCTGAGACGTGCCACTTCTGGAATGAATATCTGCCGAGCCTTGTTAGCCATATAAGTACGAGAGTGGCAATATCTCTTGAAACAAAACAAACAGAAGAAAACGAATTAGTCTAGAAAGATAAGCTATCCAGACAGAGAAATGCATCTTAGTTTGTTTTTTAATTGCTAATTCATCTTATATAGTGAGTATGCCGTTAATCATAGTAAAATTGTCAAGTCTGATCTCTTAGTTTAAAAACAGTGGACTCCACCTAAGACCAGCTGTAGTGGAGCTTGGTATAGACTGTCCAGCCATCTTGTAACATGGAAAATACAATAAAAGTAACAAACAAATCCATCATTCCAGTATCGCGCCATTCTCCGAGTTACATAAGAAAGCATTAAAAGCAAGCCCAAAATAAGCCACGATAACTCCTGATAAACGATTCAACTAAAAATGTCATATTCAACTGACAACTTCTCTTATCAGAATGGTTGAAACCAGGGGAACAATCACAATTACCTACACGTTTGTTTGTTGTTGCTTTTTTTTTTTGATATCTTGTGTAATTTTTTTTTTCTCAGAGTTTCAGTTTTCTTTGCTTGTGTCCTTTCGTAAAGTTTAAATTGCAGTTTAGTGCCAACCAAGACATCGTCAGTGCAGTTCTTAATTGACTTTGATTAGAGAGGGAGAGAAAAAATGTTTCATTTATACTGTCTGTTTATTTCAGTGGACATGCCGGAATTGGAACAGCAGTGGCGGGAAGACTATGAACAATGGAAGACAGTAGACATGGTTGCCTGGCAAGACGCGTTTGAAGACTATAAAGCCAACGCACCACCCTGTTAATAAGATGCCTCGCCTGGGATTGGCGTATGCTGTATGTCGACTAACAAAGTGCAACACAATGTATTTACATAAAGAAAAAAAAAAACACCATATATTTTCGTGGTGATCTGAGTGATCTTAATGGACGTCCTCTTTTTATAGTATGATTGAAGTCATTTAAAAGGGTTGTTATGAAATGTGGAAATAAATGGAATTTATTTAGCATGTAAACAGTCATGGTAGGCCTTGCATATTATGTCCGTTTGAACGAAAACTGGAAGAATTGCCCCATAAGTCATTCTTATGTACAGTAGAATTGTTCGTTTATTTTTTGAGAAGAGTGCTATATAACTTTTATGCACGAAAATAAGAGAATTCGTTTCACTGTTGGCAAAAAAAAAAAACACCACCACAACAACTAGAGGTATAGCTATCTGAAAATATTTTGACTTCATTGTATAAATGCGGATGAATGGACCATTTTGTGTAATGCTGCGTTTTCTGTACCATGATTTTGATTCAGTTGTTTTTATACTTATACATCTTTTTCGCACTTGCCTATGAAATTACACATGTAAGTGTTGAAGGAGAGGCGCAGAAATTCTGCGATTTAGCAGTAGTATGTTTGTGTATCGGTCTTGATCATTGGGGGTTTCTTGGTTTTCACACACCACCCTTTATCTACTGCTAGTGTAGATGGCGCCATTATAGAAACATATCCAGTCATTGTGTCATTACAATGTAACAGTTTCATTTGATTGGTCTGAATAAAGGCTATAAAAAGCGTCAAAAAAAAATTGTTGTTGACTAACATGACTAAGAGAGCCCGCTCACACACTATAGCAAATGAAATGGATCGGCCCTTGCCCCATCACTTTGTCGTATCAAAGATACTTGAATAATCAAAGATATTTGAATAAATCGAAAATCTTTCTATTCTAAAAAGAAGTCATGCAATCTCGGTGAGAACTAATTACCTGGCTGCTGTTGATTATAGGGTACATCCCTCTACATAGTACACCTCATTTGGAGGCTATAGTCATGCGTTCCCTTTAGTTTGGACGAATTCTTCTGTTTCGGCGTAGCTTGAGAAAACGCGTGCAAATTTTGATTGGAACCGTATTCTTCTATTCACCGACTTCAGAGCAAAGTGCGAAGCATGAACTTAAGGAAAAAAACCCAACTAGACAGAACAAATGAAATAGAAAACACGCAGACTTCAGGACTGAGGTAACACTATAGTTAGTTTACTTGGATATGAAAAAAAGAAGACATTGCATTCTACCTGTATCTTTGTAAAGATATTTTCATTACTTTTTTTTTTCCAGACGTGTGCCCATTGTGTAAAATTATTTACAAACATCAGACCTTTGCTTTACTCTCCCGTCCAAGGCATGAGCTGGACTCAGGAAAAAAAAAAATGTTTGTTATGGTAGTCTATAGAACATAATGCTTCCAGTGCTGACGTTTTTTGTTTTTTTTTTTCCTTCTTTCTTTCTTAGAATGACATAAAAATTATACAATGAAAGAATTAGTGCAAGAATCGGCGATTTGTAGATATGAGCAATACTGGTTTGGGGTCTACACTGAAATGTACTAAGCGTTACTCATTAAAATGTTTGTTCTTATAAATATAAGATGCTCTCACTATGTTGATTCCAGCGCAAATTCATTATACACTACTGTTATCATTTTCCTTTCTTTTATAGCGTGCTGATAAATTCAATTCAATTTCAGTTCAATACTATTCATTTCCATCATCAAGAGAAATAATCCATAAAAGTATGCATATGTCGGTTTATGTTATTGAGCAATTCAAATGAATTAGAGATCATGAGATATAATGTAATATACCTATACAAATAGTTTGTCGAAAAAATAATGTACACTTTGCAATAGAAACGAAGGGTAAATTAAAGCAATGGAAAAGAGTGCCTATATCAGAAAGCAAAGCTTGTACATCGTAGATCACTCGAGAAATAAATAAATATGATATATGCTCTAAAATTTTGATGTAGATAGGTTGTGGGATAACAATATGAATTCGTATACGTGTATATACATCAATTTTCTTCGCAGCGTATTTCATCAAATTGCCTGGAAAAGAAAGCATGAAATCTGACTTTCCATTCAAGATTATTGTAATCAAGATATTGTCAGAATGCGCAGTTACTTGATTCAGATGAATGGAGGAAAAGAAAGAGTTGAAAATTACTTTGAAAAAGAATGAAAATGGCGTTGGTAGATGAATGATAAATAATACAGAAAGAGAAAAGGAGACGCAGAGAGAAAGAGAGCGAGAGAGAGTTAAGACTTATGTCTGCAAAATATCGAAGAAAGCCACGTTTTCTTGATCAGGACACATTAATAACCCGCTTGTAATCATTGTTTGATGATACGTAATGTTACACATCTTTTGTATGCAACGCCATCAGCAAGCATGTTTATACCATTGAAATTATGTACAAACTTGGAGGGAAGAGATTCCTGACATGCTCTACAAAATTCCTCATTTCTCTCTGACCACTGAAGCAAATCGAATGGGGTTTTCTGTAAGATGTGGGCAATGAGTTATAGTTTCATGTACCCTGAAATTGTATTTGGATTGATTCACTATTTTAAAAGTTATAATTGGCGGAGGGTCCGGTTGTAATTTTCTTTTCTTTCTTTTTTTCGGGGGGGGGGACATACGGTACAGAGAGACAGACAGACAGAGAGGGTAGAAAAGAATGAATTGTTGATTATAATAATTATGTCAGTTTATATTTTTGTACAACTCCATCAAAGCATATAGAATGATAATGCTGGAAGAGAATGATATAATGAGAGAGACAGAATTAAGAGACAGACAAACAGAGGGAGAGAGACTGAATTCCACTCCAATAAGCTTTCTGTAATGAACAGATTAAATTGATTAGACTAACAGGGATGACTGAAATGCGATCAAAATCAAATACAAAACGAGGAGAGTATGTTTTTATCGAAACTTTATTCAAAGTTTCACATATTATTTTCACGAGATATGACAGTGATATAAACATGCGCATAAAGTGATGTAAACAAGTTGGAAAGGTAAAGGTGCCACCTCCTCTTTCTCGCTTTCTCATTGAAATTAGAAAAATAAGAAAAATCTCAGACGTTCACTTAATTCACTTTATTGAATAACTGTCGTTATATTTTTCACCAGTAGTAAGTAATTTCTTCAGTTTGAAAAGTTGTATGTCATAGGTTCAAAATTATCAACAATGAAACACGTCATGATTGTATTTTGCTTCTGGATTTTCCACACGCTAGAGAAAACCTCCGACGGGAACGTCGTGACGTTATTTACATTAATCATTATCAGTCACTCCTAATTTGCATCGGTGACTACAACCAATATTTTGAACAAATATAGTTTTATGTGTATATGTTTAAATATTGTTGTAATACACTTTTGTACATTTTGCTTTATTTCAACGTTAACAAAACATGCTATTGGAAATAAAGTTTAATTTGAATCTAATCAAATTGAATATCACTTAGCTTACAAGAAAATTTTCACACAACTTACAAGAAAATAAGTTGACGCTTCTTTTGCTTTCTTTAAAACCTATGGTGTCACATTGTATTACAAAACAAACATGCATGCCGGGGAGATTGTTATTTTTTTAGTTTAGAATGCCAAGTTCTGGGGAAGCATTAACTATCAGTGTCTATATCATCCAGAGAGATATCATCTTATGTAAGCCATCAAAACTGGAGTCCTAACCGATAGTGAACTCATTAATAAAAATTTGACAGATGAATGTAAGAGTGACTTTTCACTTTTAAGGAACTGATTCACCCTTGGGTCTATAATACCAGAACAAAAATATTTTTCATATACACCACTTTGCTCAAAGGTCGACACATGAGAGCTGTAATGTGGGCCTATAAATCACATGAGCCCTACGGAGCGGATTGATAAGTCGTCATGTTTCGAGAAAACAAATAAGATTCAAATTCAGATTCAGGTGATTCATCTTTATTGATCTATGATAGAACAGAGAAATTTGCTTTTATTGACAATTGTACTGGAACACAAGAACATCTCACACCACAGTCAGGCTTAGGCCTACTTGTTTCCACATATGACAGTTACAATGAACATTATGAACATAGATAAATCAACTAGAAATGTCAATATGCCTCCGGTTGTGTCACATTATTTTCCAAGCAAGTTTACATTCCCATCCTAAAAAAACAACAGCAACAACAACAACAGCAACGACGACAACAACAACAACAACAACAAAATGATATTGGAATGTAAAGTGAAAACTAAAAAATTCAAACCTTTTTTGTTGGTAATTTATAAAATTACACAAGAAAAACAAAACAAATGTGTGTATAGGCCTAATGAATTTCACATATACTGCATAGACCTTATTTTCATTTTTGTAGCAGCAATATAGGGGTTTTGATATTACCTTTATCATGCTTGGGTATATAAGTAACAAGTCGAGGAAAGATGCATGTGTGATACTAGTATTTAAAAATAAAGGCATATAATAAGGCGGCTTTCAAAACCTTTGTTGAGTTTACATTATTATCAAGCATTATGAAGGCCTGACATCATGACATGGTACACTTCAGTTGTGAGTTGATGCAACACTTTAAACACCAAGTACTACTTATAGTATCGTCTAATTATAATGAGTAAAACTATCTATCAATGATAAGTGTCAGCACACTGCAAAAAGTCCGGTGTTAAATATGAAACACCGAGCTGGTGTTAAATTTCCGGTGTTCATTCATGGTGTTAGATTAACACCTCCGGGTGTCATTTCAAAATATAAAATTGTGTTGTTGGTTTTTTTTTTTTTTGATAGTTTCTTAGTTACTGAATTTCTTGTTAATTCTGAATTTCAATAAGACGATGAAGAATTTTCAGATAAAGTACTTGATTTTTGAAAAAAAAAATGTGTAAACACATTTACACCACAGTAACACCAGTTGGTGTGGTCTATTGAAGCTGGACGGGTGTTATACCATTGAAATTAACACCACCAATATCAAATCAACACCATGCGGTGTCATTAATGAATTTAAAACTCTAGCGCAGTGTCAAAAATATCACCAGCTACAGTGTCAAATGAACAGTGCCAAGTGAACACTTTTTAACACCGTCACAATACATTTTCTACACCTGTGGGTATGGTCCTCTACTCAGTATTGAAGATTGATCGGTGTTAGATTTAACGTCCATGGTGTTAAATCTAACACCGATGTTTTTACAGTGCAGTTACGTAACTTGGACGTCTTCTGCTAACCTGTCGACCACTAGTAGTTGGGCCTCCTTGTACTAGTAACTTCCTTCCAGCACTCTGACATCCGCGTTCGGCATTGGCAATGGTAACAGCGCACGGTTTACCATTCGCCTCGTACTAAATCAATGAAATTCACCGGCCGGTGCATGACAACTTCATGTGTGTATGTATTGGAGGTATCTTTCAAAGATCATCGGAGCGTGCAGCAGTAGTGGCGCAGCTCTCATGCGCTTGCTCACCTGCCGCTAGCTCGCTAATGGACAGTGGTAAAGGCTAGCTACGCATGATCATCACATTCCGCTGGATGGGGTGACCGTGTGTGAGCCATTCTGGAGGTCGTCTGTATCACCGGTGCATTGAGAACGTGGTAAGAATGAAAACGTGTTTGTTCGTTTCAGTCTCTATACCGAAGTAAACCCATCGTATTCACCGCATACGGACTTTATTCGTCTTAAATTTCCAAGGTCGATGCAACCCGGAGTCGTAGGGCACACTGTAACATTCACCACAAAGATGTCATACAATGATCATGAATGTGTCTGTGTGTGTTCATGGTCCCATGTGTGACAAATTGTGTCTGTTTTGTGTTTCACCTTTTTAAAAGATTCTAATGTCCTAACTCTTTAGGCCCTATGCTATGGCCTACTAGTTAAAAAGCATGCGGGACTATAAAACGTTTGCCCATTCAAGATCTGAAAGACTTTGTCATCAACTCTCTAACTGACTGTGGTATCTTTATATGTCAGAACTCCGGAAGGCAAAAAGAATGGTGCTTATGTAGTTTCGTACTCCACCAGCACTCTCATACATACTATAGGCCTAGTCATAGACAGACATAGCATAGGCCTAGTCTCATAGTCATAATTAGCCCGACCAGACACTGTTACGCTATGCGAAAACAGCGTCTGACGCGCACGGCATGCAGCCTCGAAGTGAGGAACCTCAACACAACTACAAAACTTAGGAACATGTATACTTTTCTCCTTTAAACAGAATACTTTACTCACGTTAAATGCATGTTTCTATTACAGAAGAATAGTTCGCCACACTGGGTCCATGGAGACCACTTGCGATAAGTCCGTGGAACAAATAAATGACACTTTCTGGCGCAATTCCTGACCGTCGGGCTTCGTCGTTGCAGGATTCAAAATGGCGCCTTGACTTATGCGCATGCGTGACCGGATGTGCTCCAGAGCGAGCGCGTGTGCGTTGAAAGTGTCGAACAAACCTTGGCGTCTGCTACACAATAACCCAGTACAGTTTATAGCTGTATACTAGTAACCCACTGAGATCAGTGTAGTAACCGTGCGTACGCTGCTTGAAAGGGCATTCACATCACGTGACCACCCGATACTAGTATCTAAGCTTGGCCTGGCGTGAAAGATTGTGTACGGTGTGGACATGCTGGATATGATGATCAATTTCGGTAAGTTTCATTACGTACATTTGAATATATATAGCATCAGATGTAGAGTAAATATTGAAGAGTATACTCGATGAGTTTGAGGTGACAAAAATGATCGTAAGTATCAAAAGTCAAAGCTATCGTGATACGATTACGTCGCTCTCCTAGTGATTGGTGGTCGCGCGCGTACAGCCCTGTCGCGACGTACCATGTACAGCGACTGGGCTGTGTATAGTTAAGTCATAATATGTCATACTTGTACATATACTTTATGCAGCAACAAACCCTAAGGCCTAACCCTAACCCAGGAGAACTGCACTGTGCACGTTTGCATTTGATAGGACTCACTTAGAAGTACGAATATTCATGAGTACAGAAAGAATACCCCCAACAAAAGTCAAATAAATTAGGCAGTGTGTGTAAAATATGGAGTATTAAAAGTTTACTGTTGTTTGAATATGTTGATCGAAACAATGATTTGAGCATTGTTAACCTGTTGAGGACGAGTCCCGAGAATACTCGGGCAGCTCAGGTGTCTATGGGATATGCGTGTTGTAGCAAAATCAGTCCGTCGATCCGCAACGGGATAAGTACATTAGCTTATTATACATGTATGTATGCCGGTACGTGTTACTTTTTGCTAGTATTATGCTTCTTTTTATGCCTCCGCCACGAAGTGGTGCCGGAGGCATTATGTTTTCGGGTTGTCCGTCCGTCCGTCCGTCCGTCCTTCCGTCCGTCCGTAATGAATTTTGTGGACAAGGTAACTATCAAAACCTGTTGAGGTATTCTAATTAAACTTGGCATGTATGTGTATTAGGGGGTGAAGTTGTGCCTATCAACTTTTGGGTGCACATGCTCAAGGTCAAAGGTCAAAAGGTCAAGGTCAAATACATAAAATTTCACTATTTCCACCATATCTATTGAATGCCTTAAGATATTTTCTTGAAACTTAGTGTATACATGTATTACACAATTAAGATTCTCTGGTGAAAGTTTGGGTCATGAGGTCAAAGGTCAAAGGTCAAAAGGTCAGGGTCAAATACATAAAATTTCACTATTTCTATTGATAACGTTGATAAGTTCAAGTCATCGTTGAAAACTTATCTGTTTACTCAACTTTAATTATGTTGTTTTGCTGTTGCATGTTATATCATAATTTGTATATTTACATAATGCTGTATTTTATTTTAATGTCATACTTCTTCTTTTTTTTTTTTCCGAATCAATGCGCTTAGAAACATCAGTATTAAGCGCTATATAAATGTTATTCATTATCATTATCATTTCTACCATATCTATTGAATGCCTGAAGATATTTTCTTGAAACTTAGTGTATACATGTATTACCCAATTAAGATTCTCTGGTGAAAGGTTGGGTTATGAGGTCAAAGGTCAAAGGTCAAAAGGTCAGGGTCAAATACATAAAATTTCACTATTTCCACCATATCTATTGAATGCCTGAAGATATTTTCTTGGAACTTAGTGTATACATGTATTACCCAATTAAGATTCTTTGGTGAAAGTTTGGGTCATGAGGTCAAAGGTCAAAGGTCAAAAGGTCAAGTAGAAATATTAAAACTTCTTTTTTTTTCTCTGTACCTTGGAAAATTGTTCAAGGTATCTTCATGGAACATAGTATATACATGTACTGACTGGAAGTGATTATCTAGAGAATGTAGGGTTCATGGGGTCAAAGGTCAGGGGTCAAAGGTCAAGTACAAGACTTCAAAATTTTACTATTACCCTCATATTTATGCAATGCCAGCAGGGTTATTTTTTTACACTTGGTGTATGCGTGTGTAACCTAATAGAAATTCTCTGAAAAATTTTTTTTTTCCTCTTTTTGCCTCAAAGGTCAAAAGGTCAAAGATCAATTGAAAGTGCTGAACTAACTTTTTCCTCCATATCTCGGAAGTGGCTCAAGTTACCTTGAAACTTAGTGCATATTATGCATGTTCTACCTGAAAGTAATTATCTCATGAATTTTAGGGTCAAGGGCCAGATGAAAATGGTAACAATTTACTATTCAATTCAGAAATTGCACTTTTTCTCCACACCTGTACCTTGAAAATTACTCAATGCCTAAATGTATGAATGGTTCAAAGTCAAGTTAAAGTCCTTAAATCCCTAGATACATGCTCTCCTATTCATCCAATTAAACCTACGTCAAGGAAGATGAACATTCAACACATTTGTGACAAACTTGTCATTCCAATATTTTGCCAATTTTGTGAAAATGTAATCACACAGTGTCCACATGTACTATCTAGACCTATTGAGAAAATCATGCATTATGGCGGAGGCATACCAGTCGCCAAAGCGACATTTCTAGTTTTTTTCTTTTTTTATCTACGTTGTATATCGAAGCTTTCATACTGATTAGATAACATGATTAAAACACAAAAACTCTGTGACTGTGTGTGTATAAAATGCTACAGATTATCTTCCAGTTTTGCTGACTGAACCCTGTTTGGAAATCAAACAGTCACCAAGCTGCCATGCAGCAAATCTCTAGTGTTTAAATGAAACAGATTCTTATCAAGCTGAAGATGCTTACAGTACAACAAATGTACATAGACCCATGTATGTAGATCCATGTGATGATAGTAATGTTGATGATAATAGCAATAAGAAGGATGATTTTATATCAAGTAAACATTAGTTTTGTTATGATCACCATTGCAATTATTAGTAGTATTATTTCCATTGTTACATGTATTATTACCATTATTGTACAATGTTACTACATGATGAGTATTGTGTATTATCATATTAAAAAACACAAGATTTTTTTTTCTTTTCAGCGACTTTTATGTTATGGTTTTGCACTTAATAAAACAGATCTTTGTATATGGCTCACACCTCATTCAGTACCATACAACATGTAAAATATAGAAAATCAGAATTGACAATCTATGACAAGGTCCCTGCCAGAATATTCTGTCATTAAATACGCAGACACCTGCAAGTAGAAGAGTCTTGTGAGGGGGCACTGAATGCAAAAAGCTGTCTCACCATGCCAAGTTTCACTAACAGACAAGGTACAAACTACACTGATGATGTGACAGACGGAAGCAGCATTCAACACTGTGCATACATACAAGATACATGTATGTACATTGTACATGTACATATACATGTAAAGACAAAACTCTGTGTTTCATTATAATGTTTGTTCTGTATGTGTGTATTTATTCATTTAGTTGTTCATTCATGTATTATTCCTTTGCTTACTGTTTAAACCATTATTACATGTATGTAAGTTCATAAACTATTTTCTGTTATTCATACAGCTCCAGTGACATGCGATAAATAAGCATGTTTTCCTTTTCTGTAGGGGACACATTAAATATACTGTACACATATACATGTGTACACTGTATGTAATAAATGATGTGATCTGTATGAATGATAAAAGGATTCGTTAGCAGTTTGAAAAACAAAGGAAAATGGGACTGAAAGTGTAACTACATGCACCCATGTTTAGGTTGGCCTGTGGAACAAAGTCAAAGAAGAAAATGGCAAGTGTTTTTATTAAAGGGAACACAAACCCAAAGAGCAATGTGGATTGAGTAAAAGCAGTAACATTAGTAAAACACATCAGTGAAAGTTTGAGGAAAATCGGACAATCGATGCAAAAGTTATGAATTTTTAAAGTTTTGGTGTTGGAACCGCTGGATGAGGAGACTACTAGAGGTTATGACGTATGAGAGGACCACAATATAAAGAAAATATAAAAGGAATTCCACAAAGATTCACTTTTCTAGCAAAATAAAAGAGTTCTTGACTAACCGCTTTCAGAAAGCAGGGGGAATAAGTGCTACCCCTAACATATGTCAGTATCAAGCTGACGGAATATGTAATTTTCATGACAAATGAATTTTTATTGAATTCCCTTTTTATTTTCTTTATATTGTAGTCCACTCATACGTCATAACCTCTAGTAGTCTCCTTACCCAGCAGTTGCAACACCAAAACTTTAAAAATTAATAACTTTTGCATCGATTGCCCGATTTTCCTCAAACTTTCACTGATGTGTTCTACTAATATTACTGCTTTCACTCAATCCACATTGCTCTTTGGGTTTACTTTCCCTTTAAAGTTGGACCCAAAATAAGAAATACATCGAATTTGAAGGTTTCAGCTGTTTGTTTTCATTTCCTTCAAAACAATGCTCCGTATTAATATTGTAGAGGTTGCAGGTACATGTAGATAGCAGGCATACATGGTAGTAATATGCAAATCAGATTGCGATGATGTCATGGTCTTGAATTTCCAATAGACCATTGCTGTAATGCAATATGTTACAATTCATGGTATTTCTTTTCCTACATGTACATCCAAGTTAGGAAAGATTTACCTGCACTTTCCAGTAACCATTTATTTAGTAATTAGCATAATGTGCATATTTGTACAAATGGCCTTTCATTTTCTTATCCAGATATGTACTCCACTCATTTTCAGAGAGACATAATACATAAGCTTGCCCAAAATTTATGTTCAAAGTCATGTTAAAACAAACAATATGTTCAAACAAAGTACAGTTGTAACAGTAGACCAGGATGATCAGAATGGTCTGTCAATGTACTCCTGGGAAAGCATTCAAAGTAAAGCAATTTCATTGCTTTACTTTGAATGCATCAACAAACTTTATTGCCACATTACATACATATATAGACTTTAATGACATGTTGTTGCTGCCTGGTGGCATGTGCTGGCAAGTACCATTTAAAAGGATCTCAGGATTACCCCAAGGTAATTGTTTTATTGCAAATGCTCACCTCAGTTAATTTGAAACCAATGTATATGTTTGAAAGTGCATATGACCTTTTCTTTTCATCTTCAAAGTACAATGTAGAGCTATGAACTACAGTTGTAGCTTATTTAGTTTCTTATTACCAGGAAAGCATACCATCAAGTTTCTTATTAAACCGGGAAAACATATTAAGTTTATTATGACCAGACCTGTATCAAAGCAAGAATTAACTTTGCAGTCATCAGTTGTTGATGGTAGGGCAAGCCTCCAACAAGCTGTGTGGTTGTTCAGGTTATCTTCCATGAGCAAAGCTTGCATAGAATTTGAATACATTATATCAGAAATGGTCTGTTAGCCTGCACTCTAGTCTCCACTTACATGTAATTTCCTTATTTGACATGTCTGAAAAAAAGAGAAATATTTTATCTTTTACATCGCTTTATAATGCAGAAATCTAGCAGTGATAATATGTGTTACCTAAATTTACCTTAAATAAAGTTTTTATGATACACTGTGTACTTTTGCAGCATGGCCCTCATGGTGTGAGTGCACATGTAAGTGTAGGTTTCAAGAGGCTGCCCTGGGGTTTATACCTGAAACCCACAGGTTAAATTATTCAAATGCAGACAGTGAAACATTTATGAGAAAGGGCTCTGGGTCCATAAGACCATACTATGGTGACACTGGACATGGATTGGACCAGGGTAAAGTTTACTGTATTGTAGTGTGTGTATGTGTGTGTATGTGTGTATGTGTGTGTGTGTGTGTGTGGGGGGGGGGGGTCATCTTGACATGAACAGAATACATCTCTATGCTTTTGTGCACAAATGAAAGAGAGAGTTTTCGAGTTGACATCACCTCTGTTTGATTTACTGAAGATTTAGTATGGTCTGATTTTACGTCAGTATTGTCTGGGGCATTTTTTTTTCTTTTTAAATAGGGTGCCATTTTTTTTCTCTTTGCTTTTTCTATTTAAAACAACATCAAAATCTCTACTAATTTGCATATTTTGTAATTGCTTGCGTCTGAACAGGGGGACTTGACTTCTTCATCAGCATTCATTATTTATAGCATTAGGCAGAGATGTGATTAGGAAAAAATTCTTTGAATACCAGAAAATTTGTAATGTGAAATGTTTCCTGTTCCTACAAAGTATATTAATGTCTGTATGTGTTTAATTGTATTTTTCAGTTCATTCTTTATGGTCTGGGATTGAACAACAGGTGTGTTTGTTGTTGTTTTGGTTTTTCATTGTTATGAAATAATGTTTATAACAAGTGTTGTGCTTCAAAGTACCAGGACATTCATGAATAATAGGTTTGTTTTGTTTGTACACCTACTGCTGTTCACACCGATAGTGTGCCGTAACTCCTAAGGACAAGAGAGTGATTGCTCAGGTATTTGCGTAGCCAACACTTGCTAGTCCGCTGTGACAGAGGCGAGGTGCTGATCTGTAGGCTAGCTCTTTGTGAGTCATGATTGCATGTAGGTGATGATTAATTTGATTGAGTCTTGTCAGTCGCCAACCACCAAGGACAGGGCACAGTCTATATTCCGACACAACTATGCATGATCCTACAGAGTAACAGGGACTACTTGTAAACATTGTACATGTACACTGTACCAGGTACCTGTAATGTGATGTGTACTGTATGCTGGCATATATCACATGCACAGTGTCTGTCAAAGAACAGCATTTATCCTGTGCGCAAGTGCTGTCTACATACAGATGTACATTGGTTCTTTGAATTTAACCAGCCCTACTAACCCTTCCCTACCCCAGTCCTTGGAATTGTTCTATTTTGTAAAGAAAAAAAGAAAAAAGAAAAACAAAAACAAAAACTCATCAAACAACAACAATAACAACAAGACCCAAATACACAAACAAACAAAAATGACAACAAGCAAACACAAAAACAAATGCTAAAACAAAACAACCAAGCAAGCAAATAAAGAATAGATAAATACAGCTGTACATGTAAACCTTCAACTGTAGTGGGTGTGTAGTTCTAACTACAATGTACGTACATCCACTTTTCACACATGTTTGAATGTGCCTGTTTTCTATTTCATTCATTTCTATTTCTGTCATTCTAACTATTTTTCCACCAATTATTGTGTGCTCTGTTTGTGGCCACCACTATACAGAATGTTAAAGTATTATAATTTACACAAACAGTGGTATTTTGGAAGTGCATCTTAATTTTTATACCCCCGCCGCACATAGTGTGAAGGGAGTGCAGGAACAGGTCCACCTCCCTGATAGGAATCACCGTGATGTTGGTGGGGCGGGCGGTCGGTCTGTTGCAAAATCTTGCGTCGCGAACTCCTCCTATAGTTTTGAAGCAATTGAAATGAAACTTAGGGTAAACGATGATATTGAGGTATAGATGTGCAAGACGTTTTTTTTTTGTGTTTGTCGGACAATGCGTTGCCATGGTAACCATGATTTTACCAAAACCTTGTGGATTGAATAACTTCCATAGTATTTGAGCAATCAATTTCAAAATTGGTATCTATGATGATCTATAGGTGTAGTTATGCTAGACACTCGTTGTGTTTATACTTGACAAAGCATTGCCATGGTAACTGCATGTTTTCTTTGAAATCTTGTGGAGTGAACAACTTCCACAGTTTTGAAGCAATTGAACTCAAATTTGGTAGGCATTATGGCCTTGAGGCATAGATGTGGAACACATAATTTTTGTGTTTGTCGGACAAAGCGTTGCCATGGTAACCATGATTTTACCAAAACCTTGTGGATTGAATAACTTCCATAGTATTTGAGCAATCAATTTCAAAACTGGTATCTATGATGATCTATAGGTGTAGTTATGCTAGACACTCGTTGTGTTTATACTTGACAAAGCATTGCCATGGTAACTGCATGTTTTCTTTGAAATCTTGTGGAGTGAACAACTTCCACAGTTTTGAAGCAATTGAAATCAAATTTGGTAGGCATTATGGCCTTGAGGCATAGATGTGGAACACATAATTTTTGTGTTTGTCGGACAAAGTGTTGCCATGGTAACCATAATTTTACCAAAACCTTGTGGATGGAATAACTTCCACATCATTCAAGCAATTAAGGTCAAATTTAGTATGTATGATGATCGGGAGGTGTAGTTACATGTATGCAAGACACCAATGTGTTAATATAAGAAAAATGTGTTGCCATGGTAACTACTCATTTTTGTATCAAATTGAACCGTTTAATCTATGAAGGTGAAATTTGTTGTGTATGATGCTCTTTAAGTGTAGTTTTGCAAAATGTCCTTTGTATTTGTATCGAACAATGCGTTGCCATGGTAAACGCATGTTTTTGGTTTTTTTTAAATCCTGTGGAGTGAACTTCTTCCACAGTTTTCAAGCAATTGAAACCAAATTTGGTAGGCATTATGGCCCTGAGGTATAGATGTGGAACACGTAATTTTTGTGTTTGTCACACAAACCGTTGCCATGGTAACCACAATTTTACCAAAACCTTGCAGATCGAATAACTTTTCCATCATTCAAGCAATTAAAGTCAAATTTAGTATGTATCATGATCTAGAAGTGTAGTTTTGCAAGACACCAATGTGTTAGTTTAAGGAAAATGTGTCGCCATGGTAACCACTCATTTTTTTGTATCGAAATAAACCGTTCAAGCCATGAAGATCAAATTTGGTGTGTATGATGGTCTTTAAGTGTAGTGATGCTGGGGGAAAGCATGTTTCCATTTGCTGTAAGTTTTATACTCAGTGTCAACTCTGTAATTGTACAGTAAACTAAGATTATTCTGTTTCCAATTCGACAAGTGCACAAACTTGGTATTAACGTCATGGCCCTCATGACATCACATACTATAGAGCAACACTAGGGGCGGAGGTATTAATCACCTTCAGTGATAATTCTAGTTGTATTTGTGTGTGTGTGTCTGTGTGTTATTTGCAACACTTACATTTATTTCTGTTTGAATGTTCCTTGCCACTGCATCCCCCCCCCCCCAACAGTGCAGACACATACACACAGTGTCACCCACACTGCCAGACATCATGGGGCTGTTTGTCATTGCGGTCATCATCCTTCTGGTCATCTACTTTGCCATCAGGGTGCTGAACCTTCTGGACCAACCAGCCGCACCCACGTTACACTACACGGACACCCAATACAACCACAGCCTTCTCTCGCTCTGTTCCATCCTCACCAAACCGTGAGTATAGGGGTGCACACGTACACCCATCCTCCATTCTCCCCCGTCTACCACCACACTTTAGGCAGTACCCCTCCCTCTTTTTTTTTTTCTTTTTTCTGGGGGGGGGGGGGGTGGGACATGATTTATAGAGCTGCCAAGTCTCTGTGATTGTTCAGGAGGCTTCCTCAAAAATTAAACATCTATTCATGTCATGACATGAATATGAAATGGCCTTCCTGGGTATGGGTACAAATTTTGCACAATTAGATGCACATAAAACACAAATGTCTCTCAGATTCAGGTCATTGTACCTCTCCTTCATCTACACCAGCACAAAATGTGTATTTATAAGACTACACATTTTTCCTTACTGTCATGACATACAGTACAGTCCCCATACCACTGGACTCGTGGTCCATGCACAGTGTACAAAGACTGGACAAAAAGTAAGATAGAAGAAACAAACCACCATCAGCTCTAGTTGTGGCTTCTACAGGGTGTTCAGATGAAGAAAAAAAAATACTAGAACGGTATAGCTATGCGATGAATTTATACGTCTGAACGCTGACTAACGAAATGACGTGTAACGCAACATTGGTTAGAGCATCGTTTCGAACTAGAACTCAACGAATCAGTATTCCATCATGTTCATTGTGCCTCTGAACGTATGGCGACCATAGAATGGTATAGACCGATTCGGGTTCATTGAGGGCAACAGACAATTTGTGGCACTGGGCGCAGCCATGAGCTCATTTTGAGGTGTCTTAGCCGACCCCCCCCCCCTCCTCTCCCCCACCCCCAGGCAACATGTTTATCGCGCACTTGTAACAAAGGTTTGCGCACTAAGCAAGCATTCGCGCACTCGGTACAAGACGCCCATTGGCTAAAACAACCATGCATCAGTTTTTCATTCCGCGCGCGAAAGGGGGTGGGGGAGAGGGGGGGGGGGTCGGCTGAGACACCGCAGTAATGGCGCTGCCCATGCCAAAAATACACATAGCGCGTCACAGAATCGGTCTATAACTGGGTAGGGCTTAATGGGAGCCGGCACGAAAAGTGACTCCAATAGCGTCACTCGTGACCATAGCAGCATGCACAGTGGGAAATTGCACATCCATATGGCATTTTCCAGAAAGGTCAAGATTAGCGTCTGAATGGTCTGTCGGCTATGTATATGATGATTCTTTATACGTTGTTTCTTTATCAAGTTTTGGTATAAACTGGCTTGCGTCTGAACAGGGGGTTAATCATCATCATCTCCTTCACTGGCCTCGCCCACCTTGTGGACAATGATGCTTTGTGGGAAGGACAGGGCTACACAAAAGCTGTATTCATGTTATTCTGTAGCTTGGATACATGTACTGTATACCCTAATCTATTGACTAAGAATCAGGATCAGCAGTGTTAAACAGCCCAACCCTCAATATTAACCTTCTTCCTAGCCACACTCACCACTGGAACCACCGAGAAGAATTAGGTTCTCACAGTTAATTACCAAATGCTACTTCCCTTCCATCTGGCATCATTTGAAAGTAATGTACATGTAGTCTTGTGGTTTGTATCTTTGAAACTAGATTCATGTGCAGTGTTATAAGGATTTATTTCCTTCCTGTGCAAGCAACCCTTTCATATTTCTTTTCTTTTTGTGTTTAGTAGCAGTTTTGTAAATTCATGATGTCAGAATTACAGGTGAAGGCAGCTGGTGTATCACATATCATATACAAAAAGGGTTGCGCATGCAAAATGTTTTCAGCTTGTACAAAAATAGATGCTTTCAAGTAGGTAGAATTTTTTTTTTTTTTTGAGTGATTGTGTTTATGATATCACACACTGAATGTTACATGATACATTGTAACTACATGTACTGTATGTATTAAGTGAACATTCTTTGTCATATGCACATGTAAATCTACATGTACTTGTATCCCGAGTTTACATGTACATGTACACACTACGCCTGGTATCATGGATATGTACACTATACTCTTGCCAATGAGTTTTGTTATTAACTTACGCTTTAATATACATTTAAATATATAGGCCTAGAGTATAGGCCTACTACAAAGATGTTGTGAAGATTGCACATGAGCCCTGTAACTACATGTGTTTGCTATATAAGAAAAAGTACCCTAAGTAGCTAATCTATATCATTTACTGCTACAAGTAAGATTAGTAGGCCCTAATGCTGCCCTTGACATAGATTGTGACAGGAATTGTATGTTGTTACGCAACATGTTTCCTAAGTGTTTTAATCAAGTACAGTAAGTTTATCCCATTTACATTTTGCTTTGAGTGAAAACACCTTTGGTGCAGTGTTATATGTACAAAATGCAGTATACACGTACCTGTATTAATATTATAATTACAGTGTATGTCATCACCAATCCAGCAATACCAGCAACAACAACTTGACACTGCCTATCAAAAAAGGGAAAATTTAATGAACAGTCATACATACAGTTGTACTTCATGGCAGTCATGTTTCATACATGTACATGTACCATATGACCTCACAGCTGTACTTTATCGTGTACTGCATCATCAGTCATGGTGTTGTGCATGCTTACAATGTAGAATATAAACGTAGCCTTGTAAAACAAATAACTCATAATTGGTAATGGCTCATTCTATGCAGTGTGACTTTATAAATGAAATAATCCATTGCAACAGCAAAAATAGATGCATGTTATGTGGAGATATACAGCTGTACAAGTATATTTATGTGCACAGTAGGGGAATAATGGTTTGCTTATTGGTAGAAAGTCAAGGGAATGTGTCGTTTTCATTAAAAAAAAATAATAAATTTAGAGGGATTCTCTTTATTTTTGTCGATGGGTATATCGTCATCCTCCATGATCTTGAACTGTTGTAGTCTTCTAATCCATGGATAGCAATGCTGAAACTTTAATAAAAGTTCATAACTTTTGAAAGGAGTTTCCAATTTTCACTCGTAATGTGTTCTAATACTTCTGCATTCACTCAATCCATGTTACTATAATTGGATCAATTTTGTAAAGAAAGAATTTTTCAAGTACCAGTTTCTTGGCATGTTTTTAGAACACTTGAACAAACATGTACATTGATTTAAATCAAACTTTATGCAAACAAAATTTTGATGATTTTGATTCGTGAGAAATGCATAGAAAAAAGATCATTATGAAGCGCAGAAAATATTTGAATGTTTCAGCCACTTCTATCAATATGCAATTTTGGCATACCAGTACATGTTATGTAAGTGTACACATGTACAAATGTATTGCAATAATCTGTTGTATTCGACACTCTACATTAGTGCATCAATTTTCCTGGTTCATTGTAACACGGAAGGTTACTCTGGTCGTTGAAAGGGAATGTGCAATTAACATGCCTCAATTGCTGTGTCAGACTGGGTCTATTTGATTAGGCTCACTTAATCTAGAAGTCAAATAAGGAGTGTCCGGCTGGAGACAGTCATTAACGGGAATGTATGGGGCTACATAAGCTTCAATAGTGCCCTGTTTCCAAAAGTGTGATAGCAATACATAGTACAATGTACATGACATAGCGTGCACATGTATTCTACACTCTGTACTTACAACAAGTGTATTTAGCAGTCGAGGAAATCTATATATTGCACTCCAGCAACTATTGACTTAATTACTTATTAGAATACATGTATGGTACGCATTATGTTCAAAGTTCTCACCTAAAATTAGCATCCACTACCCTCATAGAGTATGTACAATTTTACATGCATGAATCGTTCCTCATGCTACAGCAAATTGAGCATCATGCCGCGCTGAACACACATCGATATACATCCAGATATATTCCAACTAGATGTATCTAGTCATATTGGGATGATGTGCCATACACATCAATATGGTCAACTCTACTCACTAGTTCAAAGGTCAATAAAAGCGTGCATTGGAAGGGAAATGAAAAGAAGATGCTCAGCAGAATTAAACAGTTGATCAGCCAAAGCTCTGAAGTTGAGTCTGATACTGAAGTGCATTGTACAATTGTACTTCACCTTGTATTTTTGTATGAGTTTTATACCTTTGTATAATGTCTTTCGGATATTTCACAACTATTTTGCATATTGACAGAGCAGTATTCCGTGAAGCATTACTGCACAAACCTTATGACGTTGTTCTCGGAACATCCTGCAAGTGGTTAGTATTGTACTGCTAATAAACCATTCCTGTGCCGAAACAGCAAGGAGGAACAGGATGAGGTGACAGCCTTTTAATATCCTGAAATCACTTGTAAATAAGAAGCACTCCAAGAATGCAAACTTCCACTAGGGCCATGGGGTCAATAATGCTACAGAATGAAAATCCTGGAACCGGATAACCATAAAAAACTTATTGAACTGTTCCTTATACTCCAACTGCTCTATCCTGAAAATTTTTATCAAAATCTGCCAATAACTGTTGAAGTAATATCGCATATTACTTGAAGTAATATTGCCCAAATGCACAAAGATGGACAGAAACTTTAAACTCGTCGGCGGAGGTAAAGAGTATACTTGTGTTGTAACATCACACGTTGATGTATCTCATGAATAAAACTCAAACTCATGAGTTCTGTTTGTAATCGCACTATCCAGGTATGTGCCTAACCGACTATGGGGTCACAATGCTCACATCCAGAGCTTCATCTATGCCAAGCTGGGGCGGTTCAATGCACCCCGCCCTGCTGGCACCCGCATCCGCCTGCCACGCCCAGATGGAGCTACTGTCACCTTTGACCTCTTTGAGCCAACAGCAGCCCACCCTCAAGCAGGTAAAGCACCTTGTTCCTATCAGATGTAGTGGTACAATGTATGTCCAGGATCTTGTTGGTAGGAGGGCCACTGTTGTAGCCTTGTTTTTATGCCTCCGCAACGAAGTGGCTGGAGGCATTATGTTTTCGGGTCGTCCGTCCGTCCGTCCGTCCCGTTTTGTTTTTGTCGATATCTCAAGAACCGTGTGGTGGTTTTACATCAAACTTGGTATGAGGGTATATCCTTGGGGGATAATACTTTGTGTGGATTTTAGGGTCACAGGGTCAAAGGTCAAAGGTCACACGTTATTTTGTGAAAAAAAAATTGAAATTTCATGTTTTTCTCCATATCTCGCAAATGGTTCAAGGTATCTTCATGGAACTTAGTATATATGCTTGAACCGATGGGCAGTGATTATCTAGAGAAGTTGGGGGTCATGGGTCAAAGGTCAGGGGGTCAAAGGTCAAGGTCAACTTCTCAAAATATCACTACTTTCCTTATATTTATGCAATGAATGAAGGTTTTTTTTTTTTTTAAACTTGATGTATACATGTATTACCCAATATATATTCTGTGGGAGGTTTCTTGCCAAAAGGTCAAAGGTCAAAAGGTCAAAGGTCAAGTGAAAGTGCTGAATTGCACTTTTTCCTCCATATCTCAAAAGTAACTCAAGGTATCATCATGAAACTTACATATTTATGCATGTTCAACCTAACAGTGATTCTCTTTGGAACTGTGAGGTCAAAGGTCAAAGGCCAGGTTTAGATAATGCTATTTTCCCATTTGATACCGAAATTATACTTTTTCTCAAAACCTTGACAAATTACTCAATGCATAAACTTATAAGAGGGTCAAAAGTCAAGTAAAAATCATCAGTTCCCCAAATACCTGCACTCTGACATTTTAATCATTCATCCAATTGAACCTAGTTCTAGGAAAGTGAACATTCAGCACATTTGTGTCAAACTTGTCATTTTAATATTTTGCCAATTGTTTGAAACTGTCATCACACATTGTCAAGACATTGTACTATAGACCTATTAGGAGAACCATGCATTATGGCGGAGGCATATCAGTCGCCGTAGCGATATATCTAGTTGTTTTTGTTTTTCCTTGTTTTGCACTTTTGAGAGAGAGAGAAGGAGAGATAAAGCGAGTTATCAGAGAAGAGCATAACTTGTGATGTGGTTGGCATCACTGCATCAATCTAAACTTATCCTGGCTTTTCATGGAAATACAGCTTGTGACTTTTTTTTTTAATGGGGGGGGGGGATATTTTGTAGCTACATTATTGTACAAGTCTACCAGCAATTCATACATTTATCTTTATCATACTGTGTGTTGTATGTGTATTTGTTCTCATATGCAAGAGATGCCAACAGTTACCGGTACTTCATTTTGCAATAGTTGCAATACTGTTTTCTGATTGTTTTACAACATATGTCTCTTTAAATAGAGGAAAGGTAAAAATACTGTTTTTCCACCAAAACATTAAGCCTTTCCTGTTCTCAAAACACTGCAATGCTCTTTATAGGGTTGGCATCTATTACTATTACTATACTGTTACTACATATATTAAAATATATTTCAATGTCTGTCTGTCCACCTGTGTATCTTTATATTTGTTTGTCTGTACCTCTGTGTGTCTTTGTATTTATCTGCCTGTCTATCTTTCTTTGCTCATCTTGGTCTGTCCTTTATGTGATCACTCAATTATGTCTATGAAACAAAACTTCACTTTGGGCAAAAGCATTAAGTTACTGTCATACCAGACAATATTTAACTCATATATTGAATAATTTGTCAGATATTTGCCACAGAACATGTATACCTGAAAATGACATGTAATACTATGATTTGTAGGATTGAAGCACATCATAAAAACCATCTCCTCTTTTTCTCTCCCCTAGCCGAAATCACCCTGTGTGTGTGTCCAGGCATAGCCAACCACTCAGAGAAGGCATATGTCCGAACCTTTGTCCAGCACTCCATGTCTCATGGCTTCCGTGTGGCCGTCCTCAACCACCTTGGTGCCCTGCCAGAAGTACCCCTGACCTCCCCGAGGATATTTACCTATGGTAAGGATGGAAAGGCATGTTTTTTGTTTGTTTGTTTGTTTGTTTGTTTATTTGTTGCTCTTGCTTTTTGGATGTTGTGTGTATGTTTTTTGTTTTATACTTTAATTCTTCTGCCACGAAGTGCTGCTAGAGGCATTATGTTTTCTGGTTATAGTAGTAGGTGAGTAGTAGTAGTAGTAGTAGTAGTAGTAGTAGTAGTAGTAGTAGTAGTAGTAGTAGTAGTAGTAGTAGTAGTAGTAGTAGTAGTAGTTAGTAGTGGTGGAAGTGGTGCCAGTAGTAGTGGTTACAGTACAAGTAGTAGTCAGGGCCAGCACTGCATTTTTAAAAGGGGGGGGGGCAGTTTCTATTTCTGGCGCCACTTCCGGGTTTCATCAGCTGACAAGCAACACACCCAAAAATAGGCCTTCAGCGCAATTTTCTGGTGCCACTTCCAGGTAGTAGTAGTAAGTTAAATAGTAATGCAAGAATTAACTAAATGATGACCCATCATTTAGTTTATTCTGTTTTTGTTATCCAACCAACATGAATTGTTTTTATGCCTCAGCCACGAAGTGTCGCGGGAGGCATTATGTTTTCGGGTTGTCCGTCCATCCGTCCTTCCGCCCATCCTTCCGTCCATCCTTCCGTCCGTAGTCAATTTTGTGGACAGCGTATCTAACAAACTGTTAGAGGTATCTTAATGAAACCTGACATGTTTATGTATGAGTGGGCGAAGTTGTGCCTTTCAACTTTTGGGTGCACATGCTCAAGGTCAAAGGTCAAAAGGTCAAGGTCAAATGCTCAAAATTTCCCTATTTCCCCTATATCTATGCAATGCCGGGAGGTATTTTCTTGAAACTTGGTGTATACATGAACTACCAAATAAAGATTCCCCAGAGAGGTCAAAGGTCAAGGGTCAAAGGTCAAGTGAAAATGTTAAAATTTAACTTTTTTCTCCATATCTCACAAATATTTCAAGGTATCTGCATGGAACTTAGTATCACATGCATGTATTGACTGGCAGTGATCATGTAGGGTATTTAGGGGTCATGGGTCAAAGGTCATGGGTTAAAGGTCAAGGTCAACTCATCAAAATGTCATTATTTCTCTCTTATCTATACAATGCCTGCAGGATTTTTTGTTGAAACTTAGTGTATGCATGCATTAATCAATACAGATTCTCTTGGAAGTTTCTTGCCCAAAGGTCAAAGGTCAAGTGAAAGTGCTAAATTTCACGTCTTCTTTAAACTTATAAAAGGGTCAAAAGTTCGGTACAAATCCTCAAATCCCACAAATACCTGCACCCTTAGACAGTGTAGCCATTCATCCAAATCAACCTAGTTCAAGGAAAGTGAACACTCAATGCATTTGTGACAAACCTGTCATTTTAATATTTTGCCAGTTACGTGAAACTGTCATCACACATTGTCAAGACATTGTGCTATAGACCTATTCGGAGAACCATGCATTATGGTGGAGGCATACCAGTCGCCATAGCGACATTTCTAGTTACATATATATTCAATCATCAGACACAATGAATGATAACAGTTTTAACTGATGAGCCATCAGGTTCTAATGTACAGTTTTAATATATGTATTAATTTATATAATTTAAAAAAAGAACATAATTTTTTAGGTGAATCCGTTATACAGAACCTACACTTACAAAAACACAACAAAAAATGTGATGACTTCCACTGAAACTGAAATCAAACCAAAATTCTATACGTGCCAAGGTGAAACAGGGGAGTACGCCGCCATGGTAGACTATATCAGGGAACACCACCCCAGCAGCAAGCTTGTGGCCATCGGCTTCAGCATGGGCGCCAACATCGTTGTCAAGTACGTCGGGGAGGAGCCCTCTCGGCAGGATGACCTGATGTGTTGCATCTCCGTCTGCCAGGGTTACGACGTCACAAAGTTAGTCTTCATATGGTTTCTGATTCAATAATGTTGTGTGATGTTCTTTCTTTCTTTCTCTTCTTTCTTTCTCTTCTCTTCTTTCTTTTTTTTTTTTGTTGTTGTTGTTGTGGTGTTTACATTCCAGCCAGGTTAACAAGGTCACAAAGCTAGTCAATGGCTTCTGGTACTCTAGTTGTGATAATTTGCTCTTTGTGCAAACTGTTTTAGGGTTTAGCCATCTATTTTTATACAAATATATGAGTATAAGATTTCACAGATTTATTAGCTAGTGATATCTAATCTTAGTGATGATATGTAGTATTTATTTGTTGCAGGAGGCAATGTTTGGGGGAGATATTGATTTGGTGAATACTTTTTGCCTTACTGAAGTCACAATAATAAAAACACCACACAATATACCACGTATATACCATATCAATACCAGTGTTACAATGTCACAAAGTTAATGGGCTACTGATGCTTCTTGTGTGATTTTTCTTGTGCACCGTTTATGTCTGGTCTTGTGTAGTGATGTCTCATAAAAACTATTGTCATTGTGTCTTGATTGAGTTGTTGTTTAAACATCATTATGATCAGCAATGTCACTTCCACTATCATAGGATTTTTTCCTGAGCATTGTTTCTTCTTCTCCCTTATTTCTCCTACTTCGGTCCCTCCTCTTCTTCTTCTCTTGATCTTTGTTTCATTAGAGCTTCCAAGGTCCTGCACGAGTGGGAGAGCATGCGGCGCTTCTACAACTTCATGATGACGCTGAACATGTTGCGGCAGCTGCGGCGCAACTTCGACATGCTGTTTGGGGAGGGCGCCAAGCTGTACTGGGAGGGGCGGGAAGAGACCCCGCCCTGCTACAACGTGGATAAGGTCTTCGGGGCCACCAGCCTAGTACACTTGGACGAGGAGTTGACGAGGTAAAGATGACATGAGTTCTAAAGCGATAGACATTAGGGAGCTTTAGATTCGCGACTTGGATGTTTGAGATGAAGATTTCGTTTGACGTCCTCCTCTCTCTCTCCCTGCATCGCATTGAAAAGTAGCTGTAGATTACGTGAGGACGCAACCTATGAAAAATTTAATGGTGCCCCATATGATCAGTGCATCAAGTAGCTCTCTGGGGCGTGAATCGGACGGACATAAAACTAGCCCAGATCACGTAGTGAAAACTTAAGACGACGCGAGCTATAAATAGATCAATTTTGATAATAATTTTGCGCATGCTCAGAACAGACTTTTTTCCTGTGAATTACTTTGCTGAGAAAACCTAAAGCTCCCTATTGTGGCAGTGATGACATCCAGACAATGGTAATCATTACAAGTACAGCAGTAGAGTGAGCAATGATATAACTTTTAATGATAGATGCAGTAAAACATGAAGACAACAGTGGTGCAAAAATAATGATTTATTTGAAAGTGCCATTTACCGGAATTTTAGAACAATAACTTTAATACATCTATTTTTTCAGTTTGTCTATGAAGGCCTCATGAATCCTTTCAATAACAACCTACTCACATGATGAACATCTCATTAATAATTTACTGGCCTCTTGGGGCAATGTCATTGATTCAGTTTTGCACATTTATGCGTCATGCTAATGAAACCCCAAACTCTGTCAACACTTTGTCTGTCATATATATTATATATGTTTTATTTAACCAAATTTTTCCCAACTTTTTGGTTTCCTGTGCTGTGGTGTGACTGTGAATCTAATCTTACACTTTGATCAGAAATTGTCTGCCATTTCTCAATAATATGTGTTTGTTCGTATGCCTCCTCCACAAAGTGTCACCAGAGGTCAGAGCTCAAAGGTCAAGGTCCAATGCTCAAGATTTCACTATTTCCCCCGTATCTATGCAATGCCTGAAGGTATTTTCAAACTTAGTGTATGCATGAACTATCCAATAAAGATTCTCTAAAGAGAGTTTCGGGTCATAAGGTCAGAGGTCAAAGGTCAAGTGAAAATGTTAAAATTTCACTTTTTTCTCCATATCTTGGAAATGGTTCAAGGTACATTGTATATGTATTTTCATGGAATGTAGTACATATACATGTATTGACTGGCAATGGTTATCCAGGGAATTTTGGATCATGGGTCAAAGGTCAGGGGTCAAAGGTCAAGTTAACTCCTCAAAATTTCACTTTTTCCCTCATGTTTATGCAATGCCTCCAAGATTTTTCTTGAAACTTAGTGTTTGCATGTATTACCAAAATGAGATTCTCTGGGTAGTTTTTTGCCAAAAATATCAAAAGGTCAAGTGAAAGTGCTAGACTTAACTTCTTCCTCCATATCTCGAAAGTGACTCCAGGTATCATAATTAAACTAAGTACATATAGTACATATTTATGCATTTTCTGCTTTATAGTGATTCTCTTTGGAATTTTAAGATCATAAGGTCAAAGGTCAGGGGGTCAGAGGCCAGTTTGAAATGCTAACAATATTTGCTGTTTAATACTGAGATTGCATTTTTTCTCCATACCTTGAAAATTACTCAACGCATAAACTTGATATGACAGGATCAAAAGTCAAGCAAAAATCTTCAAATCCCCAAATACATGCTCTCAGAAAATATAGTCATTCATCCAATTAAACCTAGTTCAAGGAAAGTGAACATTCAACATACACTTGTATTTGTGACAAATGTGTCATTTTTTAATATTTTGTCAATTATGTGAAACTGTCATCACACAGTGTCAAGACATACTATAGACCTATTAGGAGAATCATGCATTATGGCGGAGACGTACATATTGTACCAGTCGCCATAGCGACATTTCTAATTATTTTATGTTTTGCACGTCACGACTTATACATTTGTAGCACAAATATACAATGTAACAGCTCTATAGATATATCTAATCTTTTGTACTCTTCGCGTCTTTTCAGGAAAATGGCTCGTCACAGTAGTCTCTCCGAATTTTACAAGGAGTGCAGTTCCTGTCAGTACTTATTCAAGGTTAGTACAGATTGAAATACCACTTTCGTTTCATTTCCTCATAAATGTACTGAAAAATACCTTGCAGGAATAAATTTGTCATTGGACCAACGGAGCTGCAGTGAGCGGATGGTGAAAAAAAAAAAGAATAGTAGAATAATGAAGTTACTGCATGTGGTGTACACATATGTGAAAATAAGTGTTTGAAATTTTATGAGTGTGCATTATGCAGACAAAGATATCTGTTTGACAGAGGACATACCAGTTCTAGACCCCTCTGTCATCTGGTCTTGCAAACAACAGAGTCTAGGACCCCGTTTACAGTGCAGGGCTGGGCCGAGCCCGGCCTCAATTGCGGTACTCAGCCCCGCAGTTCTGTCCGTTTACAGTGGAGGACCTGGCCTGGGCTTTTAATTCAAACCTTGTAATATTTGGAGTAGTGCCGCTCTGCTCGTAAACAAACGATTATTACTGAGAGTGCGCCGGTCGCAATTTGGTACCGCATTGGCCCAGTTTGCGTGAGAAAAGGCCGGGCCGAGCCTGGGCCGAGCTGCAGCCAAGACTGCCTCCAGAGCTTGGCCAAATGCTCGGCCGATTTTGGTACTGCATTTGGCCTTTTGTGCGTTTACAGTGAAATGAAGGCTGGGCTCGGCTGCAGCCGAGCCCGGCCCTTTCACTCACTGTAAATGTGGTCTTGAATACTGGTATTCTTTCTACTAGGCTTTTAGCAAAGGTGCTGATAACCAAGTGCTAGAAAAAAAAGCATTTGATGTCTTGTGGTTTATTATTTGAATATATCATATGTTGATATTTTTCACCTGCCCAGATCAAAATTCCTCTTTTAATGCTGAATTCGGGGGATGATGCCATCATTCCTGTCAGTCAGAACCACTCACCACGTGAGTACAGCCAGAGGTCGCCCTGCGCTGTCTACGCCGTCACCAAGCATGGCGGCCACCTGGGCTTCTTCGAGGGGGGATTCCTGCGGGCCAACACGGTGTCTTGGATGGATCGGGCCCTCATGCAATACATCGACGCCGTCGTAGAGCTGGAGGGCTCGCACACAGTCAGCAACGGGGAAGCCCCGCACTGCAACGGCGCGACCAGTTAATGACGACTGCCCACATTTCGAGGTGACGAGAGGATACGTAGCATCTCGGATGATGGGTGGACCTTGGCTCGAACGCCCGGTGGTCTGAGGTAGTATATCCTCATACTCGTACTTCCCTACAACGTTTCTCGTGGCCTGTTATTTTTCAACAAGTGTGTAATATTGATCATGTGCGCAAATCTATGAAAAAAAATTTATGGTAGTTATTTCACTCACAAACTGTCTGTTCGTTTGCCCACTTCCATGGCAAGGACAAGACATATTGTGAAAATCAGATTTCATACATTTAAAAACATGTTTTTTCTTTTTATTTATGCATCATTTTGATTATTTATTCATCTTTTGTGTTGCCTACAGTAGCAGTGCAAGATTACATTTGTGCCCCTTTTTTTCAGTATAGTCTTAAAGAGTCAGTGGTATTATAGGTCTGATAGTAATGTGAATTTTTTTGGTTAAATTTGCACATTTACACATAAGACCCTTGCCTGCACACTTTTCCCAGTGTTGTGTGATAAGGAAGTACATGTAAAACGGATAAAAGCGTGTGAAAAAAGGTGAAAAATGAATGGTAACATTTATTCTTTGCTTCAATTTTTTATTTGCCATATATGCAATTCGATGGCTGCGATAGTCATTGTCATGATCAAGTGATGGATACTATTTAAAGTATGATGTCATCGCCTTGAATACCTTCAACTTATACCCAATCACATCAAACTGTGCAGATGTATTTGTAACTTGCCTCATTTGATGTTGTACTTTGACAGCTAGAGTGAATGCAGAGAACATCTTTGCTCCCCAAAAACGACAGAAGCAGAACAATATTGCATCCTTGTCATTGAATGGGAGAAAACGGTATGGGTTGTTTGACCTATTTTGTACGATGAAATTTGAACGGCTGTATGACTACAGTGAGCATTGAAATTTGATATCAAATGTTTATTCATAAGTTGTTGCGATTAGAAAAATCAACAACTAAGATTGTACCCCTGTCACTCAGTAGGTTTTTGGTTTTTTTTTTTTTGGGGGGGGGGTAGGGAGGGTTAGTTGTGTTTTGTTTTGATTTTTGTTTTTTGTAGTGATGTTGCTGTTAACATGCGGGTCTTGGCCTAAACATTCCCTTCTGCCCACAGCTAGTTTGTAATTCTTTTCTGTGCTTTTCTCTGAGGTTCTTAGTGACTGAAAGGGATTTTAAGTTTAAACCCTGTATGTATGAACATTGTACGTAACTTTCGTCAATACATACTTGTGTCGTATGCAATACAAGAATCTCAACAGGTTTACTTGTGTGGTTTGAAGTTTCTTTTTTTTTTCTTTTTTTTTTTTTAGTCCTGAAATATAGTCAATGTTTGTATATTATAAGAGATAATTTGCCCTCATTGTTATTTTTTTATTTTATTTATGATTGTTGGCAAGATGGAATTTTCTGCTTTCGTGAAGGATGAAATAATGATAAGTGTGTAGTATGGATTGATTTTGAATGAAATGTTGTGGCGTTCAGTCTGTCATCTTAGGAAATTCTATGAATTCTGAGAAATTATTAGTATGTTTACATACACAAACAAGATATGATATCCGATGTAGAACTGCTGGGAAGACAAACTAAAGGATTTGTGCATTGACTGCATATTTATTCCTATTCTCAAAAGATTTTATTTGTCATAAATGCTTACGTTGCAGAGTGAATGTGAATATTGTACAAAATGTCATGTGAGCCAAACGCTAATCTTCGTAGTTTTCATAAAAGTCTCATTGTCTAGCATGTAGATTAACTTTTGTATTTAGCAACTGACAGAGATATTTAGTATGCATTTTCATTTGAATATTGTAAAGTGCCCAACAAAGTTACTGGTGCGCTTTAAAATCCAAACGAGACAGGAAAATCTCCAAGTGTGTGTTTTCGTGTGCAGTTGAATTCCCTTTTTAGTGCTTTATACTTTTAAGTTTTAATGTGAATTTCATTTTTTTCTTTTATTTTATATTGTAATGCTAGTATGTGTGTTTTTGTATAGCAGAGTATGGAACATAACAGTACTGTCAGTCTGTAGTTTACTGCTTGCTTGCTTTCTGTTGCATACATATATGTATGACACAATATTGACTAGTGTTGTCTAGGAAGCAAGATGTGTTTCACTGCATTTTATCAATAGTGATCAATGTACATAGGGAAAACATGAGATCGTGCGATATGCAGTGTTGGAGCAAGGCGGGAAACTATGGGTTGTGTTTTGTTCTCTACCTGTTTGCGTAACTCTTTCACATGCGATGCAGGCTTGGCTCACTGCTGGTTGCCTTTTAACACATTCGTGCCATCACTGCGGCAATGCAGGGTTTGTGTTTGGTCACTCACACGAAGGGTCGCTGATAAGTGTTCAGTTGCATGTTCAGTTTCGTGTGTAGGTCGTGAGTGATGTGCACACAATTTTAGTCTTAACATGACGCTTGTTCCAAACAAAACATCATGAGTGTATTTCTAGCCTGATGTGAAAATGAACACGTTTTCTCCATAAAGACTGCCACAATGCTGGTTACGTAGGTGTTATTATGTCTTAATAGTCTCCCCAACTAAAATGTTCGTAATGCGCTGCATATAATCTGCCCTTAAACCCATCCAGTCCTGCTTATCTCATTTAATGTTATCAAACATGAACAGAGTCCATTATTCACTTGTTTCCATGCTTGGTGAGTGGAATACTAAGCAAATGCTCATTTAAATCAGTTGGCTTACCCATAGTCAGCAATTCCGTACCAGCAGTGTTGGGTTGCAACCAACTAAGCTCATGTAGTTTAAACTTGACTTGTACTTTTGAAATACCATTTTCCTCCTTTCATATATTTTGATTGTTGCTACTGTCATAGACCATTGTCCTGGGACTTTTTAAAAAGTGTACCCATTTAAAAAAAGGCTGTAGTGCACAAGACCAAGAAGCCATGAGCCTATGTACAATTTGTACAAACAAAAAAGCAAAGTCCTCATGCTGTATAGATTGCTATATATTGCTTTTAATATCACAGATCATAGAGAGAAAGAAATATGGATTAGACATAATACTCTGGGAGCTTACCAGCAAATCAAGTACAAGTGTCTGCGTGGTAATATAAAATCACTGCTACTGGCATCGACTAGATGTGCAATTTGATGACATGCAGGAGTTACAACCACCATTCTTAGCAAGGACAGAAATGTCTCATGAAGTTTCATTTGAGCGTAGCAGCTGCTGTCGCAGAGTTCTATCTCAACGTTTACTTTAAGTTTCTTAAGTGCATGCAAGGTAGCCATGTGTATGTTGTATGATGATGTCTTTCCTTTCTATGCCACACTCACCATGTATAAAGAGAATGTACAATGCGTACATTGTGTTTGTTTGTTTTTTCCCCTAATTTCTGCCATTTGCTAGATGCTAAGCAATTATAGACATTTTTATCATGAAACAATATTTTTTTTTCTACTCCTGTGCAGCTTCTAAGAATGTAAAGTTGTTTTGTGTTCTCCAGTACTTCTAACGTAGAGTGCAAATTCACCCAGTGTTCAAGGTGTCTTAACTAGATAGAGTAAAATCATACATAGTGCTAAAAGATTCATAAAAATCACCACCAACATAAAGAAAATTTTGGAATTTTAGAGTTGCACATGTTGTTGTGTTTTTTTTGGGGGGCCAAGTAGTGGTTTTGGTCATAATCACACTTTAAATCAGCTGAGGGAATGTGGTCAACTCCAAATTCATTTTTGTACAAAAGGATAGGATCATGTTTTGTATGATAAAGCAATGACTGCTTGATAAACCAAATGATGCAATAGATGCACACACGTTTCACAAGGCGCAGTCACGCTACGCAACATTACGTGTTGTGTTACTACCTGGAATTTTGCCTCACGTAGTTTGGGCAGTGTGATACAAACTTCTCAGAAAGTTACCAGTAAAACTTCCAGCGAAACTTCTTGCATTCGCTTGGGAAGTTTCTCACTTTTCGCAAAACTATGCGTAGTTTGGCATAGTCTGACGATGCATGGCTGAACTTCAGAAAAGTTTGTCATGTGATTAGATCCATTTCATGTTGCTTTATACACACATTGTGCATTCTTTTGCACGCTGTTTGACGTTTGCAATTTTTTGTATTCAAGGAGGGCGTGCACTTTTTGCCCATGTGGAGCAAAGCGCGTTGTGTACAGCGACAGGGCTGTGCTGCACAAATTTTTGTAAATGGGAGCCAACGGCCTTATTCGCAGCATGAAATTTTCGCGATTTGCCTCTAACATTCATTGCATATAGTGTAGACAAGATCTTTAGCATGCATTTTAATTTCACGAAACTCGACTCTCAGGAAATTCGCAAAATTAAAATGCACGCGAACATTCCTCGTTTTACAGTAGTCAGCTAGAGACCAAAACTGCAGGTAGTTTTGCATCACTGAAACTACGCGTAGCTTTTTTGGTAGAGTGACTGCGTGCTCAAACTTCTGGAAGTTATCGGGAAGTAAAGTTTGGGTAGTTTTGCGTACTGTGACTGCGGCCACTGTGATGTCATTGTTACGAATACATGTATCTTACAGAGATTTGTGTGATTAGACTCCATTCTAGAGCGAGCTTGAACATTGAGTTGAATAGTGCTTTCTATTCTCTTTGTATCTGTTTGTTTGTTTGTTCGTGTGTGTGTGTGTTTGTGTGTGAGCTGTAAACCAAGAAGACATCATTAATATCAATGAATGTTCATATTTCGTGGTCATCCTGGTACAAAGATTAGATGCATGACGTATTGAACATTACTTGTCTTGAATGTAATGTTTCACTGATTGTATCAAGATGTTTCTAAATGACTTTTAAAAAAATGTGAATCAAAAGGACTTCCATTTTGAGTTAGTCAAATCATGTCGCTCTTGTCTGGGCATTTATGATTTGTTTGTTTGTTTTTCTACAAATGTGTTCTTTTGTGTGTTTCTGCACTTGTGTTTTAGATATGTGAGCTTCTTTCTGCAATCCTTGTTTCATCAGGTCTGCAAGATCACATTCTTTATGCGTGGATTTCATTTCTGTCACATGAATTTTGAGTATCATTTTCCTGTACATATGTTTTGTTTTTTTTTATCACATATCTTGCATTATCAAACTTACCTTTAATGTTTGCCATACAGTCTGAGAATAAGATGCATTGTGTATCTTATACTGCATAAATCATTGATGGTAAGTGAGCTATGCAAAAAAAAGGGGGGGGGGAATGTGATAAAACGAAAATAAAGAATTCTTGATACCAAATACCGCCGATCTCCTTACACTTCTCAGAAAGCAACTCTTGTCTCCCCCTCAGCCAAGCAAACTTTTTCTCTCTGTATTTTTTTAATGTGTAAATAATGATGCAGGGCACTCGACCTGCCTTCTCACATTTTCATGCAATGTTTGCCTTAGCTTAAAGCAAGAATTGATTTCAATCATTGACCATTGTAGCACTGTTGACTGGTGTGAGTTTAAAGTCTAGAAGCAAAGGTCAAGTTCGCTATTTCCTACAGGTGTATGTCTTTAGTTTGTGTTTTTATTTCACTTTAAATTCCAATCATGATAATTCAACTCTTTTTTGAGAACTTTGTATTGAACAAGGATTAACAATTTGCAGAAGTTTCAACCCAAAACTTGCCACCCAGACCTTGAACAGCTTTGATTTTTGTACTAGAGAGAGTAAAGTGCTGCACATACATGTGCATTGTGTATACTGTGGTAGTGTAAAAGTGGATATTTTCACGGGAGTAATTTTTCGTGCTCGGCTGGGTAAGATGAGTTTCATTTGTTTTTCATTCCACAGAATCAAGATGTGAACTACTGGAACATTTATTACAAGCAAAGATAATTGCGTGCTTTTGTTTTCGCACTAGTTTCTGGTTGCGCGAAATGCACGAACATCGCAACACCACAAAATTTTCCATGTTTACAGTATATGAAGTCCCATTTGGGTATATATGCAGTGGTATGCATACTCTTGCATATTATGGTTCACACACATTTTGGGGTAGTGTTTGTTTGTGTGTGTGTGTGTGTGTGTGTGTGTGTGAATGTATAATACATATAGTTATGTAAACTTGTGTGTGCATGTGTACTCTACCGGAAAATGTATAGTCCGCATTTTTGTAAAGAGCAGAGAGTATGCCATGGAGAGCTGGAGTTGGCAGGATTGTTTCATTAAATTATTTCATAATCATTTCATAACTATGGTACATAATCTGCAATTGATTGCAATTCTGTGTAATAAGGAACCATGTGAAGAAGTTTTATTGTCTTTGTTTTTTTTTTTTTTTTAATGTCGTCCTTTGGTAAATTGCCCACAACATTCTTTAACCGTTGCCATAGATTTACCTCATCTATGTAATCACATACATATCATGTGACAGTTGTAGTGTGTTTGTATTCATTGGCAGCAAGTTTAACGTACCTCTCTTGTGCTGTGTATGTATATATAGTGGATGAGTGGGAACAAGGTAATGTATAAATTAGCATCGTGTGTATTACGGAGGCTGTAGACATTTTGCGGTAAGTTGCAATGGGAAATGTTTGTTTTCACCTTGCTTTGGCATAAGATTACATTTTTGTCAGTTGGTCATGAGCACAAATTTGACCATTGAATAGATACAATGTACTTGCCTCGCCCCAAATTCACAAGGGTACTTTAATTTTTTGATAGTCCACAGATTTTGCAAATTTTTACTCCATAAATGCATATGACGGTTTGTGCATGCAGACATCCAAAAATGACCGTGCGCTTGCTCATGTATGCAAAAGGTTCCCCTATTTCAGGCTTATCTTAGTCCATGGACTAAATTTAAACCACATAATTGATTTAAACTACCTTTGTGAATGAAGGCCCTTATGATTGAATCATTGGCTGTGATCCAAGCTACAGTTAATAAATTTGTCTATGAAATTGGTATGTGATACAGCAAAATACACCTTTTTTTTAATTTCTGTCTTGACCTTATGACTTCTACCCTTTGCCTTATTTAATGAAATTACAATGTAGGTTTTATTCACAGAAGGTGGTGACTGCAAACAGAAAGGGGCAGTACCAAAACTTGTGAATTTCAGCTAGTCAGCTAGGAGTGTACATAGAGTATAAACTTGATTACCTCAGCCCCTGCTAAACTTTCCAAATATGAGCCACAATATGAGCGTGTTTAATGCAGTGCTCCTTCTTGCTCAGAAGTGAGGTTTTAACCACTCATCTTTTCATGTAACCAGTTACCAAAGTTTGATGTACTTACCAGGGATATGTGTATATTATAAAAACAAGATGATTATGCAAGGAATGATTAGTAGAATATACAATGTAACAACATTATACAATATGAACAAAATATCCTAAAATTTGAAAGCTCCAAAGCTGTCTGGGATAATTCTTCTAAACAGATACAGATGTCAGTGATTTTTATCCTAATAATATTCTAAGTGTCTGTCCTATTATATTACATATACATATTTACAGTATATATATTCTATGATACATGAGCATATCCTGAGCCTCAAAAGATTAACTCTTTCAACATCGACATTCCTGTTTCCTACAGGTCGTAATGACGGGTTGTGTGCTACCAGTGTGTAATCATTATGACAAATCCTTATTATCCAATAAAAAAAAAAGAAAGAAAGAAGAAAAGGGTATAAGCTTACCTCAACGCTTTGCTTTACTAGTCGGTAACCAGCTTTATCTCAAAATACAGGTATGCAGGGAATCGTTACCTTGGTAGATTTAAACCATGGTAAATGGTATCACTTCGGATGACAAAATTCTGGATGACACAGGGGTTGTAAATATTGTGTCTGATAGTGTCAAATTTGAAAGTGTTTTCACAGTGGCTAAAACAGTTGATTTTGGTTACAATTTTTGTGACATTTTGTTAATATCAAATCAAGCACCATGAGTTTCCTATTGTTTAACCAGGGAGTTCCAACTCGCTGGTTTAGCTTCTCCCTTCTGTTTCAGGCAATTTTGATAGTAGGAATGATTAATGAAAAGGTGTTCCAAAAATACTACATTGTTTCTGTACACCAGCAGGTTATGCTCCAGTACGTATATAGTATAAAAACCCTTTTCACTGTTTAGGACCAATCAAAATTTGCTGGGAAATCTTCACAAAGAGAAGAATTAAATTCTTTTAGTCCTCTTTACCAACAGACTTGAGAACATCACACCAAATTTAGCTTAAGGCTGTGTATACGTAAGCTAAAGATTGGTGGTACATCCGAAACTGAATTTGATTTCCCTTGTAGACTTAATAGCATGGTGTGTGATGTCTTCTCCTTTCTCTTCTGAGGATTGTTTGTTAAAGAAGGACATTAATTTTTATCAAATGATTTTGCAAAGTCTCTATTCAGGCTGTTTTTATTTTTAAAATCATTATCATTATTGTATTTTTTTTGGGGGGGGGTGGGAGAGGAGGGGTTGGTGTCATATTTTTTTTTTTTTCAAATTTACTTTGACTGTGTTCCCCTGTTACAGATCATCAGAAATGGACAATCAGGCTTATTAATGAAATTCTGATCAGGCATGATACTTGCAACTAATCTCTGTACAGAGGTTGGGTATGTTTGAGTATCTCACCACAGATTCTTGTGTCTTATGTCCCCCCCCCCCCCCCCTTTGTTTTTCATGAATTTTACTTTGATTGGTATCTTCCATTTGATATAGTAATGACCTGTCTACACACTGTTGTTTCATAGTTTATTGTTCATTGATATCTGGTATAGCAATTATTGAACAGACTTGTATATTCATAGGGTCACCGGTGACCCACAATTGCTTTTGACAAGTAGTGTATTTCCCTGTGTGCCAAATGCTTCTTCCAACAATCAAATTTGACATTGCCTCCTCACAACATGATTATCTATTCACGTTTGAGTAAAAGACAGGTCTAAATTTTGTTAGGGTTTACTTTAAGTCTATACCTTTTTTCTTCTTTCTTTTTTTTTTTCCCAAGTGTAGATTAAGATGTGCTATTATGTACTAAAGTTTCATGGACCCAGAATGTGTTACATATTTGCTGATGGAAGTACATAATGAACAAATACAAATGCATTGTGTATTGTAAATTCTCAGAAATCTGTGCGACAATTATTGTATATCATCATGTTCACGAATATGAAATTGCACAAGGAATAAGCTGAGAATGTAAGGTAAGCACCCTGTTGGCAGCAGTTATTCGTCTTATTGCCATAAATAGATTTGAAATTGTTATGATAATGATGATTACTACTATCATTGCTATTTATTATTGCCATTGCATCATTGATGATGTCACTATCATCACTACCATCTCACTTTTCTTTCTTTTTTTTTTAAATCAATATCAGCACAGGTTTTGATCAATCACGCTTTGTGGCTAGTGTCTCAAATCACCACTTCCTTTAGTGAGAGCTGGTCACCTTGATTTGGTTGGTCTGAAGACAGAAGGGCTTTTGTTGTAGTAGTATACAATGTTCAGGTGCACCTATACTAATGCGTGCTTCTCCGTCATTTGTTTTATTTTCGTTTTCATCTGGTGGTCAAGATTTATCAGACGATATGATTGATGGAGTAAGGGTCATATTTTTCCTCATGTCTTTCACCTCTTGATTTTTTTTTTCACACTTGCATAATTATGTTTTAGATTGGTCAAACATCGACGCTAGCTTGTATTATGGCAAATCAGTTGGTGTAAACTGATCACGGGAAATAAATTTATATCCTATCAATTCTTTCATCCTGGGTCTGTTGCTTGCTTATAATATAAGTCTATATCTTATTATCTACGTGTATCTATCTATCTATCTATCTATCTATCTGTCTATCTCTCTCTCTCTCTCTCTCTCTCTCTCTATATATATATATATATATATATATATATATATTATATCTATATATATATATAGATATATATATATATATAGATATAGCAATAATAAAGTCACAACAGAGGAATGCAGGGAATGCATTAATAGCCAATCTTGATTTAATGAATAATCCGAATTTTCGAGGATCCTTCCTCTTCTTCAGGGATGACAGTGCGAATATTCACAATGATTATTAAGAGTTAACTACAATATATATATATATATATATATATATATATATATATATAGACGATGAAGACAAACAAGTTGACATAATGCATTAGAATCCAACTTCATTTATTTGTAAACCAAATTTTCGACCCTTGCACGGATCTTCCTCAGGGTAACAGTGATATTTGTATTTGAAGCTCAGCACAGATAAATAATAATAATAACAAAGAAACGCGTCTGGTTGTCAGCTTAGAGTTTGAGCTAGGTTAGCAACCAACACGCACGGTTGTTAGCTTAAAATTTGCGCTATCTTCATGAGTGCAAAATCCTTAAACTCAATTATGACGTAACAATGCATCATAAAATGCATAAGAAGTAAGACATAGACATTTTCAAATCAAACTGATCGTTTACCAGCCGCGCAAAATACATACCAACACGCACGGTTGTTAGCTCATAATTTGCGCTATCTTCATAAGTGCAAAATCCTTAAACTCAATTATGACGTAACAATGTATCATAAAATGCATCATAAAATGCATAAGAAGTGGTTGGCATCCATTCGTCTCGAGAAACGATGGCGTAGCACTAGCTAGGCAAGAAGTTTGCACTGCCTTGAGTGGCTGTAAAGCCCCACTCTTGAATGGCAATCCTTAGAGCACTTGCAGCAGATGAAGTCTGTTGGGGCCAATACTAAGACTGCCCGTGCCTTTCTCTTAGCTCTCCTGTCGGTCTGCTGTACATGCCTTACAGCTTCAGCTCTCTGAACGCCCTCCCTGACGGTGCCTCTCCATAGCGGACGATCCTCAGCTACACCTTCCCATGTGTTGGTGTTGATGTCCATCGTCTTCATGTCACGTTTGCACACATCTTTGAAGCGGAGATGCGGCCTTCTCATGGGACGAGACCCCTCGCTTAGCTCTCCATACAGCATGTCCTTCGGGATGCGACCTGGTTCCATTCGACGCACATGACCCAACCACTTCAGGCGTCTCTGGCTGAGGAGTGAAAACATGCTGGGAATGCCGGCACGCTGGAGGACCTCTGCATTTGTCACCCTATCCTGCCATTTTATGTGCAGGAGTCGTCTGAGGCAACGGAGGTGAAAGGTGTTGAGCCTCTTCTCCTGGCTAGCATATGTTGCCCAGGACTCAGAGCCGTATAGCAGGGTGCTGAGGACGCAGGCTTGGTAAACGCAGAGCTTGGTGTTCTTGGTCAGCTGACTGTTGTTCCATACGCGCCTGTTCAGTTTGGCCATGACTGCAGTAGCTTTCCCTATCCTATTGCTTATCTCATTGTCAAGGGAGAGGGAACTGGAGATTGCTGAACCAAGGTAGGTGAAAGAGTCCACTTCTTCCAGATGTGCGACATTAATGGAGATGTCTGGAGGAGAGTCAGTGCCTTGGGTCAAGATCTTAGTCTTTTTCAGGCTGATGGTTAGTCCAAATTCGTTACAGGCATGGGACAGACAATCAACAAGCCTCTGCAATCCCGCTTCTGTGTGCGATACCAGAGCAGCGTCGTCAGCGAACAGCATTTCTTGGATAAGAACCTCTCTAACTTTGGTTCTGGCATGCAGTCGGGCGATGTTGAATAGCTTCCCATCCGCTCTGGTACGGATGTAGATTCCCTCTGTGCAGTCAACAAAGGCGTACTGAAGGAGCATGGAGAAGAAGATTCCGAAAAGTGTCGGTGCGAGGACACAGCCTTGCTTCACACCGCTGTTCACAGGGAAGGCATCAGAAGTTCTCCCGTTGTAGCAGACTCTACTTTGCATGTTCTCGTGAAAGGAAATGATAATTTGGAGCAGTCTCGGGGGGCATCCAATCCTCTGCAGGAGACTAAAGAGTCCACTTCGGCTGACCAGGTCAAAGGCTTTCGTCAGGTCTATGAAGGCAATGTACAGCGGCTTTTGCTGCTCACGGCACTTCTCCTGCAGCTGGCGTAGTGAGAAGATCATGTCTACTGTAGATCGGCCTGCCCTGAAGCCGCACTGTGACTCTGGATACACCCGGGAGGCAAGACTCTGCAGGCGTGCCAGAACTACACGTGCGAAGACTTTTCCCACAACACTTAGGAGAGAGATGCCTCTATAGTTGTTGCAGTCACTGCGGTCTCCCCTGTTCTTGTAGACAGTGATGATACTGGCATCACGCATATCTTGGGGTACGTGGCCTTTTTCCCAGCAAAGACACAAGAGCTCATGGAGATGTTGCAGTAGTACTGGCTTGCCGCTCTTTAGAACTTCTGGTGGGATACCATCATTTCCAGGAGCCTTCCCGCAGGATAGACGGTCAATGGCTTTGCTGAGTTCTTCTTTTGTAGGCAGGGCATCCAGCTCCTCCATGATTGAAAGGCTAGGTAAGGTGTCCAAGGCAGCATCTGTTACCTTATTTTGGGCTGCATAAAGTTCCAGGTAATGTTCTACCCAGCGTTCAAGCTGCTTACATTGATCTGTGATGGCTTCTCCAGTCTTTGTCTTCAGTGGTGCAGTCTTGATGGCGGTGGGACCGATTGCAGCTTTAATGCTGTCGTACATGTCCCTGGTATTTCCGCTGACTGCAGCTGTCTGAATCCTGCGGCACAGGTTCAACCAGTAGTCATTAGCACAACGGCGCGCAGTCTGTTGAACCTTGTTGCGAGCAGTTCTTAGGACATCGTGTGTGCTAGAGATGGGGTTCTGCTTGTAGGCCAGCAGGGCTTTCCTCTTGGCTTCAACATCTGATTGCATCACATCCCAGTGAGTTTCGTACCAATCTTCGCTCCGACGTTCCTTCTTCCCGAACACAGAGAAGGCTGAGGAGTAGATAGTATCCCTAAGGTGGCACCATTTACTATCAATATCATTGTCATTTGGAATTGAAGTGATCATTTTCTCACTGAACGTGTCATGAAATCGTCGACATCTCTCGAGGTCGTTGATGCAGCAGGTGTTGATGCGTGGGAGACCTTTGGTTTTGGTTCGATGTATTTTCTTTGTCATCAATCTCACTTTGCTACTGACGAGGGAGTGATCTGAGTCGCAGTCTGCGCTGTGATAGCTCCGTGTGTGGAGAACACTGCTAAGGTCTGTACGCTTGGTGATGACAAGATCAAGTTGGTGCCAGTGTTGAGACCGTGGATGTCTCCAGGAGACTTTGTGGCGTTCTTTACCTTTGAAGTAGGTGTTTGTCACACACAGACCACGATGGCAGCACAGCTCCAGCAGCAGCCGCTGTCCATAAGAAGTAAGACATAGACATTTTCAAATCAAACTGATCGTTTACCAGCCGCGCAAAATACATACCAACACGCACGGTTGTTAGCTCAAAATTTGCGCTATCTTCATGAGTGCAAAATCCTTAAACTCAATTATGACGTAACAATGTATCATAAAATGCATAAGAAGTAAGACATAGACATTTTGAAATCAAACTGATCGTTTACCATGATGCAGCCGCGCAAAATACATACCAACACGCACGGTTGTTAGCTCAAAATTTGCGTTTTCTTCATGAGTGCAAAATCTTTAAATTCAATTATGACGTAACAATGTATCATAAAATGCATAAGAAGTATAGCAAGACATAGACATTTTCAAATCAAACTGATCGTTTACCAGCCGCGCAAAACATATAGCAACCCGAAGAGAGCATAACGATTAAAATATGCAGATAAAACATTCTAAAGGCATGTTTGAGTAATAGCCGGTAAACTTTATCGAATTGGGCCTAAATTGAGGCGCAGAGACAAAGAGATATACTACTTATAGAAACTATATTTGCCTAGCCATGACAGGTCTCTGTTCAGCCCAGTCTGAAAACTCTTGCTACGAATTATAGCGCGCAGTTCAGCCAATTTTCTCTCATCCGCGGATTTATACCCGCCTCCGAAGAGGCAGATCTTAAGATCACTTAAGGAATGGTCGGTTTGGCTGAAATGCTCGGCTACTGGGAAACCGGTTCGGCGTTGCCTGATTGTACATCTGTGGTTATTGAATCGCATTCTGAAACTTGTACTTGTTTCACCAATATAGGCTACTCCAGGGCATTTGTTACAAAGAAAACAATACAAAACGTTACTTGAATCACAGTTGTGAGCAGGAGGATAGATGGTATAATCAGATGAGAGCTGTACGGAGTTATCCGTTATTATGTGAGTGCATATCTGACAGCGCGTTTTGCCACATTGTTTGTTACCTCTAGGTTGAGGTGGGCCGGGTAGCTGATTCCTCACCAGTAATCTTTTCAGACTGGGCGGCTGCCTCTGTGCATGTAGGGGGGCCCTAGGCATGATTTTAGCAAGTTTTTCGTCGACCGTGATTGTGGGCCACTCTTTCTTGATTGTAAGGGCAAGTTGGCGACCTTTCGGGTGATACGTGGAGACAAAGGGGACTGCTTCTTCCCCTTTGTTTTTTCTTTTTTGTACGAGAAGAGCCTCTCTACTTTTTCGGCTCACCCTTTCCATGGATTTCTTGATCAAGTTGATCGGATAACCGCGCTCAATGAAATGCCTGCCTAGTTGCAGTGCATCCGATTCGTAGGTATGAGGGTCGGATGTTATTCTTTTGTACCTCAATAGTTGGCTGTATACTATTGACTCCTTGATGTGCGTAGGATGGAATGAGTTATAATTAAGATAGGTGAAGGAGTCAGTCGGCTTAGTGTACACCGATGTTTGGAGTTTCTGCCCATTTGGGGAAAGAGTGACCGTGACGTCAAGGAAGTGGACTTTCTCTTGTGAACTTTCCATGGTGAATTTGATGTTACCATCGTGTGAATCAAACCTTTCATGAAAGGATTTGAGGTCATTGGTATCATGTGGCCATATCATGAAAATATCATCTATGTACCGGAGGTACAAACTGGGTTGAAGATGGGATTTTGAGAGAAAGTCCTCCTCCAACTCGGCCATGAAGATGTTTGCGTAAGCGGGAGCCATTTTTGTACCCATTGCAGTACCTTTGCTTTGAAGAAAATATTCACCATCAAACTTGAAATAGTTGTGTTTGAGGATGAATTCTGCCAATGTCGCTAAGTCGTCAATTTCAGCATGAGAATATTCCGAATGACGACGCAAGAAGGATTGCAAAGCCTGAACACCTTCCTCATGAGGTATGTTGGTATATAAGCTTTTCACATCCATAGTCACAAGAGTGCATCCCTTCGTAATTTCGGTAGAGTTTATCTTGTTCAAGAAGTCTGTGGTGTCTTTAACATAACTTCTGATATTAGGTAAGCATGTCTGAAGTTTTTTGTCGACATACTCTGACATACACTCCGTAAGGCATTTTACACTTGAAATAATGGGTCTGCCAGGAGGAATAATGTGGTGCTCTTTTGCTTTTGATATCCCCTGATACCACTTCTTGCGCATCATTCGGGTTTCCCCCATCATTCTCATTACAGTCAGTCACACTAGCTACCAATTTAGGAAGTTTGTGAATTTTAGGAAGCATGTAAAATTCACTTGGGTAAATTACAGAATACCGGCAGCCAATCACGGAGAGCGCAAATCGCTCTGAAAAGAGCGTAATTACGCTTGCCGATAGCAACCATTAAAATATTAATCCGATCAGCGATACGGTCCGTGATTCGGCTGTCGACGATTGCATTTGTTTACGTGTGTTTTCTTTGCTCTGTGCGGTGAGAAGTGTGGTATCTTACGTCGTTCTCGGGGGTTTCGGGGGTGTCCCCCGAATAATGTAGTTCTAGATCCTGACGATGCTAGTCTAGACTATCCGTTAAAATTTACCCGAATTTACGATGTATACTCACGTTTTTAGGAGTCGAGGATAGTCCATATCCTAGAAATTGATAGCAGTTTAGGTGAGACTAGAAAACAATCACTTATCTAATTGCTGGTGCTAGCTTACAGTAGAGCTTACGCACTGTGTGGGTGCGCTTGACAGCCCACCATGTTGACTCTATGCACTCAATACAAATACAACAGTACAGTACAGTCAGTACACATAACAGCTTATGCGTACGTGTGGCAGTGGTAGCGCGTATTGAGTCTGCAGAACGCGCGCATGTTTAGTAGTACAGTGTACAATACGTATAGCAGTTGAGTGCGCACATGTCTCTTGACAATACGCGTATACGCGCTGCCTTGCCAAACTAGTGTGTAGTGTGATTGTATCGTGATGACTTGTGTCGAAAAGAGATGAAGGAAGAAGGGCTGTCAGCTGTGATGACGTCATCACGATTAAAATAGTTCCGTCAAAATCGGGTCGATTTTCTTTATCGTCGATTTACTCGAGTTATCTCGATTTAGAGCAGTTTTCCGACGAAACCACTCAATTTTCATAAAAATTGTGTGGTCAACCTACTTTTTGACGGCCGTTCCGTTTCTGGCCTTTTTGGGGGCCCCAAACGTCGGGAAAGACGAATTTCAGCCCGAAGTCATTTCCATTATTTTGTAGGGCTGAAATTCATCTCTAAGGGAGAGCCGCCGGGGCCCCGCCTCCGGCGGCTCTTATACGCACCAATATGCTAATTTATATGAGGCAAAACCGGTATTCTGTAATTTCCCCCAGTGCTTGTTTGACGTAGTCCGTTGTAGGATCCGAATCAAGTTGTGTGTAGTAGTCCTCATCGGATAGTTGTCGGGTAGCCTCGGTGATGTAGTCCTTCTTGTCCTGGATAACAACGGCACCTCCTTTATCTGCCGGTTTGATTATGATGTCGACGTTGTTCTGCAGACTCTTTATAGCTTGGCGTTGGCTGGGATCCGGTTGGACAGTGTGGTGGTCGTCGAAGTCACGCAAGAAGTTGTCGAGATGATGTTCCACACTAGACGTGTACCTGTCGATAAAGGGATTCCTCCCTCCAGGTGGCGTCCATCGGGGCTTGGATGTAGATTGGTTTGTCCGTTTTTTGGTGCGTTCCTGCTGGTGTTGGTCAGACACATGCTGGTCATTACGATCACCGTTGTCATCCTTTGAGAAGAATTCTCGAAGTTTGACACGACGATTGAATGACTCAACGTCAAAGCATAGTTGTACCTTGTCAAGACGCCTTTGGGGGCAGTATGAGAGACCCAAGTTGAGAGTGTTGACCTCATGTTGGGATGGCTCGTATCTGGAGAGGTTCACAAGATTACAACTCTTAGATGATTGTGTCTTGTCGTCAGGAGGCCTGGGGTCGGTATCATCGGTCGGGCGTTTGGGGGATGACATACCTCGAAGAAGAGGAGACTCCAGAGTGAGTTTATCCAGCTTACGTTTCTTCCTGGTCATGGAATGTTGAAGCTTCTGGTGGTAATGCTGGTCAAGACCACGGAGGATAATTGTTGACTCAGGCTGGTCATCATATCCATCGTCTTGGAATGATGCTTTAAGGTTGCTTATCGCCACGTCCAGTTGTTGCTGGAATTTATGCTGTCGCTTGTAGGATTCGTGAAGGCAGAGATTTCGGAGTCTCTGAGATGTACGATGACAGATGTTATCGGCAATCCTGGATTTGAAAGTATCCTTCAGAGGGTTCTTTATGCGAAGACCTTTGGGTACGATGTCGAGCTTCTTAGATTTAGTTAGAAAATATATGTCCGATCTAGTCTGAGCGAGCTTCGAATACAAGCGTTCACAAGTCCGGCGGGCGCGGAAAACTACTGCATTAAGTCCTGACATGATGGTATTATTATCCGCGTGTTGGAATAAGAGCATGAAGACGATGAAGACAAACAAGTTGACATAATGCATTAGAATCCAACTTCATTTATTTGTAAACCAAATTTTCGACCCTTGCACGGATCTTCCTCAGGGTAACAGTGATATTTGTATTTGAAGCTCAGCACAGATAAATAATAATAATAACAAAGAAACGCGTCTGGTTGTCAGCTTAGAGTTTGAGCTAGGTTAGCAACCAACACGCACGGTTGTTAGCTTAAAATTTGCGCTATCTTCATGAGTGCAAAATCCTTAAACTCAATTATGACGTAACAATGCATCATAAAATGCATAAGAAGTAAGACATAGACATTTTCAAATCAAACTGATCGTTTACCAGCCGCGCAAAATACATACCAACACGCACGGTTGTTAGCTCATAATTTGCGCTATCTTCATAAGTGCAAAATCCTTAAACTCAATTATGACGTAACAATGTATCATAAAATGCATCATAAAATGCATAAGAAGTAAGAAAAAAAAAAAAAAAAAAGGATGACAACGGTGATCGTAATGACCAGCATGTGTCTGACCAACACCAGCAGGAACGCACCAAAAAACGGACAAACCAATCTACATCCAAGCCCCGATGGACGCCACCTGGAGGGAGGAATCCCTTTATCGACAGGTACACGTCTAGTGTGGAACATCATCTCGACAACTTCTTGCGTGACTTCGACGACCACCACACTGTCCAACCGGATCCCAGCCAACGCCAAGCTATAAAGAGTCTGCAGAACAACGTCGACATCATAATCAAACCGGCAGATAAAGGAGGTGCCGTTGTTATCCAGGACAAGAAGGACTACATCACCGAGGCTACCCGACAACTATCCGATGAGGACTACTACACACAACTTGATTCGGATCCTACAACGGACTACGTCAAACAAGCACTGGACTGTGTAGATAATCTGAGTAGTGTAAGTGATAGCCATAGCCTTGTGCCAGCAGTACCCAAGGTAAGTGAATTTTACATGCTTCCTAAAATTCACAAACTTCCTAAATTGGTAGCTAGTGTGACTGACTGTAATGAGAATGATGCGCAAGAAGTGGTATCAAAAGCAAAAGAGCACCACATTATTCCTCCTGGCAGACCCATTATTTCAAGTGTAAAATGCCTTACGGAGTGTATGTCAGAGTATGTCGACAAAAAACTTCAGACATGCTTACCTAATATCAGAAGTTATGTTAAAGACACCACAGACTTCTTGAACAAGATAAACTCTACCGAAATTACGAAGGGATGCACTCTTGTGACTATGGATGTGAAAAGCTTATATACCAACATACCTCATGAGGAAGGTGTTCAGGCTTTGCAATCCTTCTTGCGTCGTCATTCGGAATATTCTCATGCTGAAATTGACGACTTAGCGACATTGGCAGAATTCATCCTCAAACACAACTATTTCAAGTTTGATGGTGAATATTTTCTTCAAAGCAAAGGTACTGCAATGGGTACAAAAATGGCTCCCGCTTACGCAAACATCTTCATGGCCGAGTTGGAGGAGGACTTTCTCTCAAAATCCCATCTTCAACCCAGTTTGTACCTCCGGTACATAGATGATATTTTCATGATATGGCCACATGATACCAATGACCTCAAATCCTTTCATGAAAGGTTTGATTCACACGATGGTAACATCAAATTCACCATGGAAAGCTCACAAGAGAAAGTCCACTTCCTTGACGTCACGGTCACTCTTTCCCCAAATGGGCAGAAACTCCAAACATCGGTGTACACTAAGCCGACTGACTCCTTCACCTATCTTAATTATAACTCATTCCATCCTACGCACATCAAGGAGTCAATAGTATACAGCCAACTATTGAGGTACAAAAGAATAACATCCGACCCTCATACCTACGAATCGGATGCACTGCAACTAGGCAGGCATTTCATTGAGCGCGGTTATCCGATCAACTTGATCAAGAAATCCATGGAAAGGGTGAGCCGAAAAAGTAGAGAGGCTCTTCTCGTACAAAAAAGAAAAAACAAAGGGGAAGAAGCAGTCCCCTTTGTCTCCACGTATCACCCGAAAGGTCGCCAACTTGCCCTTACAATCAAGAAAGAGTGGCCCACAATCACGGTCGACGAAAAACTTGCTAAAATCATGCCTAGGGCCCCCCTACATGCACAGAGGCAGCCGCCCAGTCTGAAAAGATTACTGGTGAGGAATCAGCTACCCGGCCCACCTCAACCTAGAGGTAACAAACAATGTGGCAAAGCGCGCTGTCAGATATGCACTCACATAATAACGGATAACTCCGTACAGCTCTCATCTGATTATACCATCTATCCTCCTGCTCACAACTGTGATTCAAGTAACGTTTTGTATTGTTTTCTTTGTAACAAATGCCCTGGAGTAGCCTATATTGGTGAAACAAGTACAAGTTTCAGAATGCGATTCAATAACCACAGATGTATAATCAGGCAACGCCGAACCGGTTTCCCAGTAGCCGAGCATTTCAGCCAAACCGACCATTCCTTAAGTGATCTTAAGATCTGCCTCTTCGGAGGCGGGTATAAATCCGCGGATGAGAGAAAATTGGCTGAACTGCGCGCTATAATTCGTAGCAAGAGTTTTCAGACTGGGCTGAACAGAGACCTGTCATGGCTAGGCAAATATAGTTTCTATAAGTAGTATATCTCTTTGTCTCTGCGCCTCAATTTAGGCCCAATTCGATAAAGTTTACCGGCTATTACTCAAACATGCCGTTAGAATGTTTTATCTGCATATTTTAATCGTTATGCTCTCTTCGGGTTGCTATATGTTTTGCGCGGCTGGTAAACGATCAGTTTGATTTGAAAATGTCTATGTCTTGCTATACTTCTTATGCATTTTATGATACATTGTTACGTCATAATTGAATTTAAAGATTTTGCACTCATGAAGAAAACGCAAATTTTGAGCTAACAACCGTGCGTGTTGGTATGTATTTTGCGCGGCTGCATCATGGTAAACGATCAGTTTGATTTCAAAATGTCTATGTCTTACTTCTTATGCATTTTATGATACATTGTTACGTCATAATTGAGTTTAAGGATTTTGCACTCATGAAGATAGCGCAAATTTTGAGCTAACAACCGTGCGTGTTGGTATGTATTTTGCGCGGCTGGTAAACGATCAGTTTGATTTGAAAATGTCTATGTCTTACTTCTTATGCATTTTATGATGCATTTTATGATACATTGTTACGTCATAATTGAGTTTAAGGATTTTGCACTTATGAAGATAGCGCAAATTATGAGCTAACAACCGTGCGTGTTGGTATGTATTTTGCGCGGCTGGTAAACGATCAGTTTGATTTGAAAATGTCTATGTCTTACTTCTTATGCATTTTATGATGCATTGTTACGTCATAATTGAGTTTAAGGATTTTGCACTCATGAAGATAGCGCAAATTTTAAGCTAACAACCGTGCGTGTTGGTTGCTAACCTAGCTCAAACTCTAAGCTGACAACCAGACGCGTTTCTTTGTTATTATTATTATTTATCTGTGCTGAGCTTCAAATACAAATATCACTGTTACCCTGAGGAAGATCCGTGCAAGGGTCGAAAATTTGGTTTACAAATAAATGAAGTTGGATTCTAATGCATTATGTCAACTTGTTTGTCTTCATCGTCTTCATGCTCTTATTCCAACACGCGGATAATAATACCATTATATATATATATATATATATATATATATATATATACGCGTGTACATATTTGTACATAATATGTGTGTGTTGTGGTTGGCCAAATGAAGAGATAGGCCTACATGATGTTCTGGCTGGTTAACTTCTTAAAAAGGACATTATGCATTAAGAAGAAAAAAAAGGCTAGATAAACAGTGAAATTTTCATGATACGATACCTACCATCCTTTTTATCCCATTCATGTTTTAGTCCGGTGTATGTTTTGTTCAGATGAAAGCAGCATAAGCAATATGTATAGATTTGTAAATCAAATAGAGAGAGAGAGAGAGAGAGAGAGAGGGAACCTTTATGAATGAAACTTCATGAGATGGAAATGTTATGCATTTTTGCCCATAAAGGGATAAGTGTCAAGTTATGATTTTATTTATTCATATTCATTTACAATTCATCCTTCACACTTGAAGCCCAAATCAAGGAATAGAACAGAACAGATGGATCATTATTTTTTTTCCTTTTTATAGAATGCACACATAACCCGCTCACGCACACTCATACACATCCACATTATGCACGATGAGTTTATGATTGATATTGTACGTTTAGAATGTGAATGTATACATGTCTCTGAGGATTCGACGAATATGAGAATATAAATCTAAATAAGTTTATTTTACTCGAATAGCAATACCAGCATCAATATACGAAGTTACAGGTCTTCAATGCTGCATACAAATGAAGGCAGCGAATACAATATCATTAGTTTGATCATCAGGGTTTAATCATTCTTAATTACGAACCAGTCGTACGAACGTAGCCTTGAATGCCGGAAGTAGGCTATAGCACCCACAGTCTTTGTGAAAAACGACAAGAACCCCCCCCCCCCCACCCCCCTTCAAACCGTAAATACTGCTCACAGAAAGTGCAAGTACAATCTGTAATGTAGGGTACAGATTATCCCCAATGTTCATCTCATGGTCAGAAACGGAATGACTACACAAGAGTACCTACTCCGGTCGTGCCGACCGACAATCTGCGATTCACTGCATTTTATTTGTTTATTTTTTCAGCAGAACTTGTGATGTCGGAGACGATTTTCCCCTAAATTAAGGAAATGACGCCCTATCTATTCGTTTGCTTGATGGCACGTCTTAACCCCGATCGCACGGTTGTGTACAGTTTTTATATGTACTTTCATTAACCCTCAGATCGAAATGTCGATCTAAAGAAGGTTACACTCATCAATAGTTCTTCCCATTGAAAAGGGGAAAGTTATACCAATTCCATCATTGCCTTTCTTTGAATAATTTTTGCCATTGAAAAGGGAAATTTATACCAATTCTATCATCACCCTTTCTTTGAATAATTCTTCCCATTGAAAAGGGAAAGTTATACTCATTCCGTCATTACCCTTTTTTTGAAACTCGATGTTATCAAACCCTAACTTCAATGAATAATGAACTGAATTATATGACATATTGGTACAAGTTTTATCAGAGTGGGACCTGCGAAGAATAAGCATTATTATGAAACGTTGAAGTTTCACATGACCTATATTATTGTGGGTTGCAGTCACGTATGCAAATCAAGTTAGGTGATGATGTTAACACCTACTTTCTCATTGTCTTTTTGTATGTGACAAAAATACATTCTAATAATCGTAATTTTTGTCGTCGATTTAACATAGTTTCCCTCAATCCTCGTAAAGTTATAACATCACAAAATAATACGAAGGATGCAGGTTTTTCAAATCGATTTCATATCAAAAGAAACAAAAAATAGTGAGACAATTTGTGTGTATAGGTCAGAGGAGAAGAACCGAACGTGCAAGGCCATGACATTACCAACTCGTCTAACGGAAATATCATGTGTTTGCAACTAATCCCACTAATATCGTTTTGTGAAAACGTGAAACTTAGTGAAATTTAGTGAAAGAAATCTTGAAGCTATAGTGTTCCATAACTATCTAATTCAATGTCCAAGTTCAATAATTCAATGTCCAAGTTCAATGCAGCTTCTACCATTCGTAACGTCAGATCTCACTGATCTGCTACAGCGAAGTCCGATGCCTCGTGGAATTGCACTCGTTATAAAGTTTCAGTGGCATCTATAGTCCAGTACGGTTGTTATTAGTGATGGTCAACGCGGCCGACCGATTCTCGTCTCTCGCATCGGAATGGGCGTGGCCAACGAGTTATCAGCGCGATTATTCGTCTTTAAGCCAGAATATCTGCTACTCCGACGTCCATCTCAATACCGGTCCCTCTGTAATCTGTGACGGAAAACAACAAACAAACAAACAAACAAACAAACAAAAGTCTTAAAAACCTTTTGCCATGCTGAACGCTATTATTCAATTCAATTTCAATTCAATTTTATTTCCATTTCCATTGAATATACAGAAAGAATATATACAATACATTTACAGAACAAATTTATAACAATTTCAAAGAAAACGTACAAGTGGTCACGAGTAACAACAGAATTTCGTTTCTAAGGTATATACCTAATACAAAGATTAGAATGGAAATGGAGGGTCCCACTTAAAAAGCAAAGCTTGTAGGGTATGGGACCCTCTAAAAATACGTACACAAAGTCAAAGAAACCAATGTCAACTGACATGAAATTAACTTGGGAAGGGGGGAAAAAAGGAAGAAGAAAAAAAAAACAAAAAAAGGGGGAAATGAGACTATGGTACAGCACGCGCCATCGTGGACACAAGCATACTGTACTTCATTATGAAAATGCAATAACAAAACAATACAACGTTCCCTGGTTTGAAATTACGATTGATTGGGTGCATATGCCGGTATGCATGCATAGGAACGGATATAAAAAAGAGAAAGAGAATAGACTCACTGTTACTGGTACAATAAAAGAAATATCTGAGGTAAACTTATGTTAGACAGATTGTTTTCCTTAAAAGATGATTTCTGTGTGATAACTTAATACTTGTAAAAACAAACAAACAAACAAACAAACGACTTGATTGAGAGAATGAAACCGAACCTAATTTGGTTGTTTATCATAAGATTTCAACAGAAAAAATTTTAATTTGTTTTTAAAAGAATTCAAAGTTTGTGCTGTTATTATGTCGTAGGGAAGTGAGTTCCAATACTTAGGCCCCTCGTAGATGAAGGTTTGCTGAGCCAGCAAGGTCCTAAAAAATGGTAAATGAAATTCGTTCGATTGCCTTGTAGGATAATTATGAACAGATTGATTTTTTGAAAACATTGATTCAAATATATATGGAAGATTATTTTTATTATAATTATACATAAATTGTCCTAAATTAAACAAATACAAATCTTTAATTCTAAATATTTTATTTTCAAAAAATAACGGATCAGTATGAGACAAATATGCAGTGTGACATATAATGCGCAGTGACTTCTTCTGAGTTTGATATGTATTTCCCCATACAAGAATACCGTAATTTAAATAAGGCAATATGAGGGATGAATATAATGTAAGCAGGGACGACAAAGGAAGACAAAATTTAATCTTGTTGATTATACCGATGTTTCGAGAAATAATCTTACATATACTATCAATATGAAATTTCCATGAAAGCTTATTATCAACTGTTATTCCCAGAAATTTGATATAAGAAACATTTTCCAGCGGTGTGCCATCAAAAATAATATCAGCAGGTAGTGCCTCAATGGAGTTGCTGAAAAGCATATATTTTGTTTTTTGAAGATTGAGAGATAATTTATTAGCTTTTATCCATTGAGCAACTTTTTCTAATTCAAAATTTAATGTCTTTACTAGGGTAAAAGGATTATTATGCGAAAAAAAAACAAATTTGAATCATCCGCAAAGAGAATGAAAGAAAGAATATCTGATGATTTACAGAAATCATTTATATAAATAAGAAACAGAAGCGGACCTAACAAACTTCCCTGTGGGACCCCACATTTAACATTTAACATTTGTGAATTACAACCATTTAAAGAGACATATTGCTTCCTGTTCAAGAGGTAGCTCCTGAACCACTCCAAGGCCTTCCCACGGACTCCGTAATGTTGCAATTTATTAAGTAAAATATCATGATTAATGGTGTCGAAGGCCTTGGAGAAGTCCAGGAACAAACCTATGAGATGTGAGGATTTGTCGATAGCATGTGCTACTTTTTCTACAAAACTCAATAATGCATGTGAGGTGCTATGTTTTTCTCTAAAACCAAACTGAGTATTTGAGAGTATATTATTGAATTTCAAAAAAGTAAGAGTTCTTTTGTAAACAATTTTTTCAAGAATTTTGGACAGTGTACATAACAAAGAAATTGGTCTATAATTATTAACATCTAATTTGTCACCTTTTTTAAACAAAGGAATAACTTTTGCTATTTTCATACTTTCAGGAACAATACCATAAAAAAAAGATAAATTGAATATATGAGATAAAGGATCCGCAATTGAAGATGTTACCCCCTTCAGCAGAAAATTACTGATGGCATCGTGTCCAGCACTTTTTTTGGAACGAAAATCAGAAACAATATTGATTATCTCCTGACTATATATTGGGCTAAAAAACATTGAGTTTAAATTTGGTTATACATAAATTTGATTATACATGCGGCACTCAAACAGACCCATTTTTACTTCTTTTTTGTTTTTTACTTCTAGGTGCAATCAGTGTCTTCGACAAATGGATATTGCTGTGAATTGTGTACATGGTGAATCCGGTTCCCAGACAATGGTTCTATCTCAGTCATTATTTCTAAACAAGTAGGCAAGAACCTTGAACGCTGGGTGAATGAGAACAATAATTAATAATGATAATAATGATGATGATGATGATGATAATAATAATAATAATAATAATAATCACCATCATCATAATCACAATCACAATAGTAGTAGTAGTAGTAGTAGTAATAATGATAATGATTATAATGAATCAAATCAAACACAAGTGCGTATTTGAAGAGCGCCACTCAAATTGCTCAACGAAGAGTTTAATTGAATTCCATTGAAACCGATTGATTTGATTTTATAGTATACATTACACTATCATTATCTTTATAGGCCCATAGCAGCTATCATGAGCCATTGGTATTTTTGAGCATAATAATCTGCAGTGATAGAATAGTAGAAGTAACAGATAATACTGGAGTATTGAATGGTATACGAAAGCTGAGACCATGAACTTTTTGTCTTCTAGGTCGACAAGCCCATCATCAACCCCCAGTCTGAAATAGTTATGATTCTATACCTGTCAGCCGATGTTCGAAAGTAGGTCTCTCTCCGCCCACCAGGTTCCTGTCATCCCCGACACCGTACACCCGTGCGTCGTCGTTGAAGTAAAAATCTTCGTCGCCGCCTTCCGTCGTCCGCTGATCGAGTTCGCCGATGCCCGTCTTTGGCTGCATGAGCCACGGACTTCTAAATATTGGAATCGCACCCAACCGTTCCCTCTCGTCCACCAAATCAACGGCCATGTCGTGGCGTCCCTCGATGTCCTGCTGGTTTCCGTATCGCTCATCGTAGTCGACGAACTTTCGCTTCTCGTCAGACGTGTCGTGCGTCTCCACTTTGTCATCCAAATGGGCGAAGACATTGAAGTCTTTCCCCGCATCGTAGTTCTCAAGCGTTTCGCGGTTGTCCTCGGTTATGACCACAACCGGCAACCCGTGCTCATCGAAGTGATCGACAACCACATCGTCGGCGGAGTCTATCCCAGCACTTGGCCTTATCGGAAAAGCTACCTCTGGAATTTTGTTCGGCGGTTCCGCGAAATTGTTCTCTTGAGGTACTTGATAGATAAGGAGCAATGGAAAGACTCAAATTTAAAGTAGAGAGAAATGTTTTTGGAAAAATGGCAGCAACATTATCGGCATAAAAAGAAGGACACAATTTAATGCGGGACCAACGCCTAAAGTCGCACGATACGCTATGGTGGTGTAAAGTAGCCTTCCATGACAAAAAAAAAAAAAAAAAAAAAAAGTTTCATGAGAAGATCATGGGTGCTAGATGTACGTAGCTCTTTCTGTGGCACGTGTATAATAATTGTTTTAAACATGACATAGTACTATCAGACACGATTATTCTTGCTCTATAGCCTGCAGTAAATCCTCCCAGAGAGTCTCATGTAGCTGAACGGGTACAAAAGGTTCAACGGTCCCAGATATATAGGGGCCTATATGGTTAAAAGTTTGTAATTTATGTTACATCCTAGTCACATCCCGTACGTGTGGCTGGAGGCCTCAAGAAATTGGCTCAACATTATCATTATTTTAATTATTCAGTCAAAGGGTAAACAGACAGGGGAATCTGGAAAGTGAGTCTTACGCAAAATTGAAATTATCACACGCATTGTTATGTAATTCCTTTATTCTCAGTTGCTATCACAATTCTCTATGGCTACGAAAAACGAGGCCAGCTACATAAAACGCGGAGAAGCGAGTGAAAGTGGTCTTCATAATCTCGGGATCACTCGCTGAACAAACTTACGGGCAGCTCTTACAGGAATCCCCGGTGCATCTACCGACGCACTCGCGGATGGTGAACGCGCTGTGCGACGTCGTGCTCGGAGCGGTCGCTGACATCACGGGTCACCAAGAGGTGAGGAGAAGTGTAAGACCACAGACAGTGAATAATTATTTGTCTAAATATCACAACTTTGAAAGTTTACTGATTCTGTAATGACAACAACAACAACAAAACAAACAGATGGTGTTATACTAATAATTCTCTATCACAATGATAATGTTCATGGTGTCTTGCTGCTTATGTAGGGCATATAATATCATAATTTCTAGTGGAGCCATAGTAATTTTCTTTTCAAATTCTGAGTACAGACTTGTATACAATGCGACTGATATTCATGGTAGGCCGGCCAGTATCATGAAGACACACATCTTTGTAAATGAAATGTGATCCTTTCATAACGTTATTACAAGCCACCCAATGTAATAAAACAGAATATTTTATCTTACGGAGATTTGGAAAAGTTTTTAAAGTTCCAATTCCATGAACATCAGCACTGATGTACATTTTATATTTTAGTGTATTAGCTAAAATAAAACACATTTAAAATCTGAAAGTAAAGTTACAACCAACTCAAACCCAGGCCTTTCTTGAGATTCCGTGCAGATCCTTCCCTCCACCCTACCCCTCGATCGATCCCCTCACCTTACTAGGTGTTGCCCTGGCGACTCGACCAGCTTGGTCGAAAAGAAAGTAAGATTTGACAAATCGTTTTACTATGTCCCTGCCTTAAAGAAGGCCTGATGCCTTAAAAAGTAGATTAAGAAATAGAAACTTAAAAAAAAAATCCACAGAATTAAAAAATGAGCAGAAAAATATGGTCCGTGAATTATAATGATATAGTGATGATGATATTCTCTTACTAGGAGATGAAAACTTGTCGGCACAAGAATTACCCTCAAATAGGACCTACACGAAAAAAAAAACAACTATAAACATCACAGTCTATTCACCTTGTGCCATGAATTCCATGGTCGGAAGAAAGCCTTCGACACGCATCTTCCCGCCAACTCCACGATTCCCGGGTCCCATTCGCAAGACTGAGTGGGAAGACAGTCGGAATGCGACAAGCACGGACCGTCCGATCTCTGCCCGTGAGTAGGAGGATACGAAGAATTATTGAAGCATCAGCATGCGGGGGGGGGGGGAGTTATTCCGTAAGTCACATCATCATCATCGGCTGAACTGATACCATGTGTGAACATCATTAACAATACCTGAGTATGCTCTCTGAGTATAAGGTGGATAATGCAAAGGCCAAGCTAAGGGACGTCCTACCACATGAAGACAACGTTAGGCCTATAATGAGGCATATTCAATTCAAAGAAAGTTAAATAATATATTTAGGGCTGTTGTATAACAGTTTAAAGTTATTGCTTTAATCTTATAATAGTCGTGAAAAATATACGGTAAAACATTTTTTTTTTTTTTTTTTTTTGCAAAAGGCTATTAAAACACTATCCCAATCAGAACTCTACCCTACCTCCATCTGAATATCGGCGTATGCTTTATCTCTATGAAGCACACGGTAGTAGACATAATACACGACATGTACTGTTAAGGTAGGCCTAGATTTTGATGTGTCTGTCCTGATACAAGACTGGTTGAAACACTAATTGTGTAGGCTTTTTGTTTTCTTTTCTTTTCTTTTCATGATAATAATTACCATTATCATTATATAGGCCTACAATGTATACGGGTTTGTAACGGAGAAGGTAGAAATTATGTGCTAAAAACACACAGCAGAATATATATCAACATTAAATTCCTTCCATAAACATAGCTAAAGATTCACATTGACTGCGTGTATATTGTATACATGGATGCAGAAAGTCCCGAAGAAAGTCATAGGCCCTATCCACTTGGAGATTTGTAATTGTGTCATTCCATGCATATTGAGAGATGTTTCTGTAGATCTATAGCGTTGGCACATCATATACCCAAATAGCCAAAAACAACAACAAACAAACAAACAAACAAACAAACAAACAAAGGGGTCTTTGTGTAAGTGACTCAAGTGACAATATCATAACTCCTTAAATCAAGACAAGGGTAATGAAAATAGCCCACGTGGCCTCCAGGGACCCTCCCAAAGAACTCACCTTGTTTCTGAAAGTAATAGCATCATCTCTTTTTCTTGCTGGGAGAGCATCACACACCGCACAGAAACTGGCAAAGATAAACAGCAGACAGGCTGCCAAAGTGCAAACAAGGAGTAGGTGTTCACTTTTGTACTTCTTACTGGCCATCTGGTCAAACCAGCACTTAAACCCAATTAATCTGAGATCTCCGAAATCAAATTGTTTTGATTTCGTTTCTAGACTGCTTCTTTCAAGAGCCAAACTTCACAACCAGAGACACAAAAATTGCCATTCTGTATTGACGTTTATCAATATGTATAGGCCTCGCCTTGTTGTGCATGGCGCCTATACGGATCGGAGTATAAAGTAGAAAGTAACCCTTACACACGTACGCTACTAGGGAATTTCATGCCATGCGCGTAAAATGTGCGTATTTATGCTGATGTGGCCACGCAAAATAGCAGCTGTGACACCTTTTATACGCATCGCGTACTTTATTGTGACGTCACAGTTGACACTTTTTTTTTTTTTTACAGGGCAAATGAGTTGTTAGACAAAATGATGAATCATGGCATAAGTATGTGAAACATGCTGATAATATCCCATCCTTCATGTTTATATAAGAAAACATCCATGGGGCTACGTCGGTATTTTCGATTGTCACTTCAGTTGAACCCTTTTCAATCTTATTAACCCCATCACCACCCATCGCCACCATCATTGTAGCTCTGATTCTTTTCCCACTGCTGCACTTTACTGGTCCATTATTGTGTACAGCACAAGTCATAATTATATTGGCCACATACACATAAATCGTGTGAAATGACCATAATAAAGCAGATCTAAAATATCGTCGAGTTGCATCTTTACTTTCATTTGTATCTATTCTAACACGGCGCCCTTTAATTGTCACGTTCAGCTTCAGCCTGTAATATGAGCAGATAATGTAAACCGAAGAGTATAGAGGCGCGCGCACTTCTACGCTCTTTGATGTAAACGTGCTCTTGACACGGCTCGTGCAAACACCCTCGGTCCGGTACAAATACATACATGTATTTCCCACACATTCACCTCTCTTCTAATTGACAATCAACGCTTTCATGGGATTGTAGAAATAAAAAGAAAACGGTCAGATCGAAAAAAAAAAATGGTTTCATTCATTCATTTTATCTAGTGCACTCATAAAAAACAAAACAAAAAAAAATCCGGACATATCCTCAATTCCTCTGATATTCCCTGGATTCTGAGTATCATAATGATATGCAGCGGAATTACAAATACGTCGTTGTTGACTAAGCAGTGGATGTGGTGACGTCAGATCGCGGTCCCATGGTGTAATGGTTAGCACTCTGGACTTTGAATCCAGCGATCCGAGTTCAAGTCTCGGTGGGACCTCCTCATTTTTTTTATATTTTTTTTTTCCTTTTTGTTTTGTTTTCCAGATCCATTCAAGTGTTATCGTTGACAATAACAACAACAACAACAACAACTAAATTTAGGGAAGGACGTGAAACCAATTAGGCCTACACGCAAGTAACTATTGGCCATGGACAAAATCATGCAAAATTCTGGCAGCATATATATGTGTGTGTGTGTGTGTGTGTGCGTGTGTGTGTGTGTGTGTGTGTGTGTGTGTGTGTGAATGTGTCTCTGTGTGTTTTGACGTTATGGAGTTATGTTTGGAGTTATTATCGAAAGTATTCCTTAGTTAGATACATCGAAAAAGAAAATAGCATACGCCTTTTGAGAAAAGACATTATCACGTTCACTTATATCGCGTCATTATACGAAAACTATAATTGAAAAAAAGAAGAAAAAACAACATTGAAAGCACAGAGTCATTAAGTCAGTTATAATTATTTTATTCTATCTTATATCTAATAACCACAGTCTCAATAAGGCTGAAAGAAAACATTACTTTATTAAATAGAAAATAATCGATGAGGGAGAGGGTCGGTAGATTTCAATCAATACACCCAGCGAGCTTGCAGGCGAAAACTCTTCCAATACCCACAAGGAAATTTGAAAAGAAAGATCACAGATAATGAGTAAAAACAGTGAAATATAGTTCATCTAACAAAAGCAGACACATACAGAAGATATCCAGAAGAAGCGTTATAGATTCTGTATACATAATAATTATTATTTTTTAATTGGGAAGGGGGAGAAACTAAAAGCAGTGATCAGTTTAAGTAGAAGAGCATTCTTTACATTTCATCTTAAACATTAGGAGTGGGTATTTCGTCGGATTCAGCTGAGAACTAGACAAGAAAATAATTTTTGTTTATAGATTCAGATTATCTGAAGTACAAAGCTTCAATCCGATGTGGGTTGAAAGTTGAAAGTCGAAAGTTTATTGACTCAATCACCCAAATTAGGGTATGCGAGATCAAAAGCAACATAATTATTTACAAAATATGATAACACACATAGACATATTATGTAGAGAAACGCTACAGGCAGCGCCCGCAAGCACTAAAACACGAACACATTCATTCAATTCAATTCAATTCAATTCATTTATTTTCATTCTTCTTTTTTTTTTCTTTCAACATAAACAACACAAGATAAGTCAGGTATTATACATCATAAACAAAAAACATTTGCCTTTGCCATATATAAATGATATCGATAAACATAAGAGCGTATACTGGCAAAAGAAATAATAATAACACAAAGTCATGCTTCAGTTGAAAAAAAAAACTCATAGAAAAAGAAAAAGAAAAAAAACCCTCATAGATACATACAAAATGTTCTAATACCATAAGTCTACTAAGTCATCTTTAATAATCATATTCACACACAAAAAAAAAACAAAATGAAAGTGATTACACTGTATGTATGATACTGTTTTGACATAGGCTCTAAATGATTTATCGCTTATCAAAATATTGAACAATTTCTTTACAGAATTTGACCATCTGCCAATGTCTCCTTAGTAGTGTCATTAAAAAAAGAATCCATTTTAGTACGTTTGGGTGTTTCCAGAAATATTTCTTCAGCGCTTGTTTACGAGAATTATGAAAAAGCAGACATCGAAATAGATAATGAAATTCATCACCAAACTGGCCGAGAGAGCAATCTTCACGAATTCTTTCCCTTCTTGGGATATTTGAGTACAGTCCCGGCACCACAGGTATACTTGTTATTCAAAAACCTAAAGCGACAGAAAATTTTCCTATCAGTAGGACTTAATTGAACAATATAATTCTCAAATTTATGTTCAGGTTTAAATATTCTATAAACTGTACACTGTGTGTTAGAATAATCATGCCAGTCATGGGCACTTGCGTAGACCTCGTACAGTCCAGTCAATACGCATGAAGAATTGTTGCGTCATAAAATACACTGGGGTTGCCTTGTACAGCAATGGCGCGTATACACACGTAGCTTCCGCGTTTTTAGTAGACGGCCATTGGCTGAAAGTTGTTCACGCTACAGTGCGCGATGCTAGGTTACGAATAGGTCTTGGATCCTAAACAAACCCTTCACTCTTTCCTAGAGAGCTTCTGATTAACGGTCGTTATACAGTTGTTCCCTTTCCGAGCATTCCGAATTTGCAGATATTCGAAGAATTCTGTCACTTATTGGTTCTGACATTGACAGATCAATAGTAAGTACTATGAAATTTGTCAAAACAATGGCGACATTTTGATTTTTGACCATCTATTTATCTACCCATGCCTATCTTCAAATTGCTTACAGAGTAAAAAAAAAAACCTCATAGCAAGGCAAAGACACATTATATCGCAGTATGTGACTCTAAATGATTTGGTAGATTTGGTATTAAATTGATATCAACGTATCAATACCAAACTTTCAATTATTTTGTTTCTGGTTATGCGAAGGTTATGTCAGATATTCAAGCTGTGTCTACGGACGGAGCTTTGTCGGCTCAGAAACAGCGCAGAGCCAAGCGGATGGCGAAACGAAAGCAGCGGCTGGCTCTCGGGCCGGCATGCGACCATGCTGCCGAGATATTCCAAGCCATCAAGATCATCAACGAACGGGGTGACAAAACTACCTCTCGTGATGATGTGCAGATCGAGGGCGACTCATCGGCAGTACAAGAGACCGTGGAGTCGGCAGTGGTGTCTGCCCACGGAGATGACGTTGCCCCGACCACAGATCTTACTTCCACTTCCACAGTCGAAGCGGTCCCTGAAAATGTTGTCGTCGACCAGAATGTTGAGATCGACGACAATGTAGCAGATGTGCTCAGAGAGTGCCGAACAACGACAGGAGACAGCCAGGTAGAATTTCATATTGCTTTAACTTGCCGATTCGTTCAGTGCTCAGTCCTCATTGCTGATGTCAAACATAATAAAGTAAATGATAATACAATACAATGAGTCGATGTGAAACACGATTTTGCCAGAAGGTTTTTGTTTTCAGATGACATCTACGTTTGTTTTGTTTAACTTTTTTTATTGTCTTTTGATGCATTTGCATGAAAGTGAAAGAAGAAAAAAAAAAGGAATATCAAAATATGAACATATCTTACTACGTTTCGTTTCCTTTTCAAGCATTAATTTCTTTTCTTATCGGTAAAGCAGGAAAGTGGGAAGCTAATGTCTATACACGATTGTACTGTATCCTTTGAAATTTGCAGGCTTCTGACAAAACTGAGAATCCGTCTTCCTTTCCACCTGCTACATCTTTGGACCTCCTTTGGGAAATTCACGAAATCTTCCCTCTTCTACGAGACATTCCTTCCTCCAACCAGGAAACTGGTAGTCAGTGCACTCCTGCTTCATACAGTCAGAGTACTGAATCTGAACAGGTAAGTATCTGTTATTTTGTTCATAGCCAGTTGCTGCAACATTGTTTATCATATAATATTAACGAAAATAAAGTTTCCCTCAAGATCATTAAATACTTCACTTCATACGCACATGGACAGCACTGGATTTATATTTACACATTATCAGAATAAGAATAATCCCATTAAAATAATTTACTTTAGACAGGTAAAGGAAATAAAGATAGCAACAACAACAACAACAACAACAACACAAAAACACAAATCCGACATTAGAAAGTCAGGAGTCTGTTAATTCTACCACCTCCCTATAACGTCATGAGGCAAGGATAATATTCTATGTCAAATGAGACCAAACTTTTCATTATCTTGTTTCTGGTTATGCCAAGGCTATGTCAGATATTCAAGTTGTGTCTACGGACGGAGCTTTGTCGGCTCAGAAACAGCGCAGAGCCAAGCGGATGGCGAAACGAAAGCAGCGGCTGGCTCTCGGGCCGGCATGCGACCATGCTACCGAGATATTCCAAGCCATCCAGATCATCAACGAACGGGGTGACAAAACTACCCCTCGTGATGATGTGCAGATCGAGGGCGACTCATCGGCAGTACAAGAGACCGTAGAGTCGGCAATGGTGTCTGCCCACGGAGATGACGTTGCCCCGACCACAAAACTTACTACCGCTTCCAAAGTCGAAGCGGTCCTTCAAAATGTTGTCGTCGACCAGAATGTTGAAATCGACGACAATGTAGCAGATATGCCCAAAGAGTGCCAAACAGCGTCAGGAGAAAGCCAGGTAGACTTTCACATTGTTTTAACTTGTCCATTCCTTTCAGTTCTCATTCCTCATTGCTGATGTTATACGCAATAAAACTAAGTGTAGCAAAAAAGCTGGGGAAAACTGCTTATCCAGTAGTGGCGAGCCAATAAAACTGATAGAATACAATAGATCGATATGAAACAAGATTTTGCCAAAAAGCTTTGTTTTCAGATAACATCTGCATTTTTCTTTGTGTCACTGTTTATTTTTTTTTTTTGTCTTTTGATGGCATCTGCATGGAAATTAAAAACAAAAACAAAACAAACTATGAGCATGTCTTCGTGCGTTTCGTTCCTTCGTACAGCAATCTTATCTTTTCTCAGTGGTGAAGACAGGAACAAGAGAATTGTAAAGCTATAGTGTCTAAACACGATTGTATATCATTTGAAATTTGCAGGCTTCCGAAAAAAATGAGATGCCATCTTCCTTTCCACCTGCTACATCTTTGGACCTCCTCTCGGAAAATCACAAAATCTTCCCTCTTCTAGGAGACATTCTTGGCTTCAACCAGGAAACTGGTAATCAGTGCACCCCTGCTTCATGCAGTCAGAAAACTGAACCTGAACAGGTGAATATATGTTATTTCATTCACATTTAGTTCCTGACACTATTTATCATAAATATATTGGCGAAAATAGAGTTTCCCGCGAGATTATTAAATACCTACTCATTACGCATTGACGAAATTAGAGTTTCCCGCGAGATTATTAAATACTTACTTCATTACGCAAAGGACAACACTGAATTTATATTTACACATTATCAGAAAAAGAATAATCCCATCAAATGATTTAGTTAAAACAACTGAAAGAAATGAAAACAACAACAACTAAAACAAGAACACAAAAACAAAAATCCGACATTTAAAAAGACGGATCTTTTCTGCCATCGCCCGAAAACACCATGAGGCAATGATTTGTTATTTTTTGTCAAAATGAGACTGTCCTCACAGTTCTGATTTTGACCTCCACTTTTCGTTACAGGATATCCACTCTGTTGATGAAAATACGACGTCATTGAGCACATGCAAAACTTCTGCAGTGACCTCTCCAAGGTAAGTAATTCTTTCATGCATTATCTTTATCAAGGTATATCGTTTCATGTCACATATTTTGTGGTTAATTTTGTTTCTTGACGGTCTGCAAAGTCACATTTGCAAATGGTTGACAATCAACATACTGGAAGTCAATCAATGCTGTGGTAGTCAATATTCTTCGAAACAAGGATAGCATACCTGCTGCAATGTACTGGCACACTTTTTTTTTTTAACTTGTCTTTCGTTCCACTCAAGTCATTTCAAGTATAACTATATGTAATGTATTTATTGCTCATTGTGACTTGTCATCACTGCAGGTATCCGACAGAGAGCTCCACAAGTAGTCAAGACGTTGACGAAGTTGTCGTTAACACGCTGCAACAAAAGGTCAAGTGTCCATCACTGACTTTTGATGACCTTTTGACTTTCAACTGCGGCCACAGCGTGTCGGTAAGTCTTTCGTAATCATGCCTGCAAAGGTTTCAAATGAGAGAATGCAATTTTCATCAATCTTTTTTTTTTTTCAGTTGCAAGCAATTACATGCAAAAGTTGCATGTATATGTCGCCAGCGCAATTACGATATCATGTATACACCCTTTGCTTTTCTCTCTTTGGACAATTTAGAACATAAACAGTCTACTTGAGATTGGTCGTGGTAGCTACGGCCGTGTTCTCCTGGCCCGACACAGCAAAACATCAACTCCCGTAGCCATCAAAGAGCCCTTTCGATCCAACAACCACGCCTCACCTGGCGAACTGGTGGACGAACTTAACGAGACAAGAAGGCGAGCCAACAAGGAGGCTCTCGTTCACCAACTTCTCTCGAACAGTCCATACTTCCCACGTTTCTTGGGAACACTTGACAACGGCAACGACCTCTGTCTGGGAGTGCAGTTTGTTGGAGAAAGTGAAACGGGACTCAGCTATCCACTTCTCAGCCCACCTCCCCTCTCAACCAAGGACGGCCTCAACATCGCCGAGGACGTCGTCAGGGGCATGATGGAGCTCCATGAAAACGGACTGCTCCACAACGACATGAAAAGCGACAACGTCCTTCTTGAACGCCGAGGAGGTCGCTATCGCGGCGTTATCATCGACTTTGGCATGGTGTCATCGATGACCTCCTCGCTTCAAATGTCGGGTCTCCCGGAAGCCGTCAAGTTTGCCTACCTGCAGGGGGAAGAAGCGGACTATCTTGCCCCCGAAATTGTGCTCGACGAAAAAAAGACATCAGTTCACTCGGACATCTTTTCACTAGGTGTCATCTTGATGGACATCGCACAGGTGCTTGACGGTAAGTTTTGCAGTAGTTTTCTCGACTCTTGGTCATTGTTGTCAACCATGTCTGATTTACCAGCTTGTGATTATGAAGTATTTTCCAACATATAATTTCAAGACTAACTCTGATAAACTGGTATTCAATGGTAATTGCCTTAATCAAATCACAGCTCAATGAGGATGTTAAATCTGAATCGTGTCAAAATTTATTTCTGATCGTCTAACAGGCATCCGTCCAAGACATCGAATCGTTTTTATGTTTGCGGCAATGTATCGTTATTCCTAATCTACATGAAGTCGAAATTTGCCCAGGGTTATGTCATTAAATATGTGCGATTTCATATAACACTTATATGCATCGACAGATCCCTTACAGAATGACTCATACTGTCATAGTAGATCTTATATTTTCTATTCACTCACCTTGCAGATTCACGATCTCCAACTGTACAGGAACTCTCTTCCCTCGGCATGAGATGCAGAACGAGAAACCCAGAATCCCGTCCGAGTCTCACTACAATTCTTAAGGAAATCAGCGAGCTTAAAAAACGGTTCAAACGCCCACCTTTCTGGAAGCGCCTTTTCAAGAAACTACGAAAATAAAACTCTGCATCAGACTTTCAGCTGACATCTAGGGGTCAAAGGACCACTGCCTTGTAAATATTGTAAATAAACCATTGTTGTAAAATATTCCATATTTCTTACATGTGTGATCATTTCTGTGTTCATTGAAGTACAAGTGTACTGATATTAATTCTTTCTTTTTTATGGGGGGGGGGGGGGAGGAGGTCGGATTTCCACATAGCTAATGGTTTATCAATTAAAGCATCAATTTGAAGAATTATACGAGTAGAGTAGTCATACATGTATACAAATCGAATCAAAATCTTGAAACTCACTGGCACTGACAAAAAATAACGTACTGAAGTTTGAAGTTGAAGTTTATTTAACATAAAAACCATTCATATATTTGCAATTACATAAATCATTGATACATTAAAATACGTAAATTTTATGTTTGTGTTTGTTTACGTGTGTGATTGTGTGTGTGTGTGTGTCACTCTTTTTATAACTGAAAATAATGCCTCAAAATATATCCAGCATGGACAGTTTGTTTGCAGAATATAAAGAGCAGATAAGATCACGTGATACAAGGTAACTTGTACTAAACTACTGCCTCTATTTTTATTTTGTTATTGAATGCATGCAAGCTATTTCGCAAGATAGTATAGAAATTTGGTAGAGCGTGGAAAAGTGTTGATTCTAGAATGTGCGTAGGTCCTCTTGAATTTCTTTTATCTGATTAAAAGTCAACATCATAATTTTAGTTATGAATGTACAGCCAGTGGCGGCATTTTTTTTTGGGGGGGGGGTGGGGGGAGGAGAGAATATGGCAGCGAAGATGTTGAGGAATTTGAAACAGCCAGTTTCCACTTCCACAGTACATGTATAAATACGTGACAAGATTCATAATTACCCATTCTAGTGATCTTAACAGACCCAACTCACGACTACATCGATGAGAAACTAAGATCTGGTGGCATTCTTATGTTATAGAGAGGAGTGTTGGAGAGCTCTTGATGTTGTGATATGAAAAATGACATTGTGATCACCATCGGCCGAAAGAATTCAACCGTTTGTTTTCATTCAGATCATCGATTTGTTCGAATATGAAAGCCTGAACGATATGTCGTTTTGATATTACAGATTCTGATACAATGTAACACCGTGTATGATCTGAAACGAGATCTATGTGTCTCTGGTACTTTGTCACTGTTAGGCATGGTTACTATAGCACATCGTAAACAAAAACAATTTTGCACGTTTGGTGCATACTGCACAAGTTTGAGCCCCTACGTTAAACTTTATATGATATGCATATAATGGTTGCTTCCACAATAAAAATGGTGTTGTTATGTATATTAGCTATATAGAAATAATTTTATGTAGAGGTTACCGTTCTAGAAACAATTATTACATGACCAGTGATGACCAAATTTTTGTTTTCCCTTTTTCTTTTTAAAGCAGATTCGTTGCCACTATGCTACACTGCAAAAACAAAAACAAAAACAAAACACTAAGAATAAACAAACAAACAAACCCACAGAGTAAACTCAAAACATGCATATGATTTTTATTCGATCACGGTAGCTCTGCAGGGATATTGTGGTATACTCATGATTGAGCATTTGGATATGCATGACATCTATTTTCCCGTTCTCTTTTCTTCCACTTTTTGTTCTTTCCCGTTCTTCCAAAACTTGAGCAGGAGTACTCCGATCTGCACTACCGCCAAATCTCAACTGGGATTTTTCCGAACACGATTTTGTTGCAATACGCCTAAAAACCGATGGTCGTTGTATTGAATGCCATCATAAAACAGTGGGACCTACTGAAGCTACTATTAGAACTTCACTTCTCTTGTCCCATCTGAAAAGGAACAATTTCCCTGTCATTGTTTTGTTCATTGGCGCCACGCACCATTCTGTACCGGTACCCAAGTTATATTTTCCTTTTTTTTTCTGTATCTGTCTCCCCCCCCCCCCCTTTCTTTCCATCGTCTCTCTCCCTCCATTTCTCTTTCTCTATCTCCGTTTTCTTCTACAGCTAATACCAAACAGCACCTAATCAATTTTCATAATTATTCAGGTCATCTCCAGCATTTTTCCACATTGTGTATGTTGGCGACGATTCATAAGATGGGAAAGACTTTATCAAACACACATGCCACACACACACACACACACACACATGCAAAAACATAAAAACAAACATAAAGACACAAACACACAATAAAAAACAAACAGCTTTCTACCACATAGGTCAGCAAGCACAGTGAAGCTTGTAGAACCAATCAGACTTACTTGTGGCTACTACACACAGCTTCAAAACGGCAAGTTGCTGTGTAAGGACAGGCAAGGATCAGTGCTCATGTACAGCCAAAGGTTTCACTAGCACCATGGAGCTACTATAGCTCCATTACTACACCATTCAAAATGCACAACTTGCAGACGACTCTCTGCTGTTGTCCCAAGCAGTCTCCCACTACACTCTTGGTGTACTCGGGGAATGCGCACAGGTAGGGCCTATGAATGACATTGGAAATGAACACGCACACACACACACACACACATACACTCACACACACACACATACAATCACACACACACACACAAATGCATGCTCACAATCACCAAAAAGCAACGACGACAACAAAAACCCTACTTCTAAATTCATCACAAGAGATGTTTCATCAGCATATTACACCAGTACAAAAATACTCCGAAACTGACAAAAACTGAAGCTCAATAACTAGGCATCACTCTTTATGTCTTCCTTGATGTATTTCTTTTTTTATTTCAAAAACATGTGGATAACAATTATCATACAGGCATACATGAGAGATATGAAAAAGATAGAAGAGAAAAGAGATGAAGCATAATTAGTTATGAATGACTCTCTTTTTCTTTTTTTTTGCAAGTATGACCTTATTATCATGTCAATTTAGAAAAAAAAAAACAGTAACAAGTAAACATTACAGTATTTTGACCAGGCATGTCATACCCATGACGTTTTATTGCATTTTTAAAATTCTAAGATGTAAATAATTTCATGAGCTTGGAAGCTTTGATGTGCTAATGATGAGCATTTGGTTGGGTATGTGGTGTCATGATATGCGCTCAAATTGTATAACGAACTGGAGACAGAAAAAAATGAAATAAAATTAAACGTTGGAGACAGCAGTGCTAAGTCCATTCTCGAGAATCCCAAACACATCAAGCTATTCATGCAAAGTATAAGCCTAAACATACAATAGGCACGTATTATCATCTAGGAGAAATGCTCCACTCACTACTTTACACACACACATTATAGAATCCTTGGTAGTCACGGTTACAAAATCTGCAGTCTTTCTTGGAGCCTATTATACAAAACATACTGGACTCCTCCGAAGAATTATGGCAATTGACATCAAAATTAATAGAAGCCAATGCAAACCGTATATCCCGCATGACCCATGCTGTCAACATTGCCGAAAATATCTACATTCAAGATACAAGTCGTGGCGGTATACACAGTTTAATACTAGTAGTATTTGGGGGGGGGGGGGTCCCGTGTGTGGAGATTTATATTTGAATGTTTACATGGTGTCTCATAAACATATTTCATTTGATAACAGGCACATCATGACATGCTCATACGAGTACAAGTCCCAGTCGGGCTTTGGATCCCTTTGCACTATATATTCAACAAGCATCATTTTGTTATTTTTACTACACATGCACATCATGTGTGAAATTCGTTCACATGTGAAACGTTGCTAACACCTGTTAACATCTTCAATTACCATGAAACAAAACAAAACAAAAAATCACCCTTTTTTCCCTTTCCTGCCTAATTTCCAATTAAAACACGTTGTCCTGTCTGATTAATGGAAAGACCAATACACAATATTTGTTCGTGCAAATTCATGTATAATCATCACTCACAGCCATGATATTTTATTTACAGCCCTATTTCACCTCAGTACAGTCCCATATTTTTCCCTTTAAATGAACAACATGTCCCGTACTTAACATGTCTCACACTCACCATATCTTGAGAAGCGCAGCCTTCGCGCACTCCCTTTATACACATCTGTTAGTAGAATTGCGTCGGAGTCGATTCGACAACACGAATATAAAACTTCGCGAGCGGGGAAAATACAGGCTAGCAGACAGAAGAAACAGGAACTTTTGAGAAAATACAAAACATAAGCGTTACCCTTGCAGATGCCTCTGGCCACATGCAGGTGCATCTTTTTTCTTTTTTTTTTTTTATAACCACTGAAAATAAAATGATTTGCATACGTCATAACACATGGTGGGATAACAACACATTATAGCTTTGCTCAGAAAACCCCTAAAACCTGACCCTTTCTACATCTCTCCTTGTCTATACATAAGACTTTAAGGACAACAAATGCCAGAAGAACAAAACAAACAAAAAACACAGAAAAGCATGGAACATAGAATAGAAAATCTTTTCTAGACCTATACGCAGGGGTAGGATCTACCTCATACATTTCTTTGCTAGTAAGCCAGTCTTTTACAGGTAATAGTCACTGGCATCCAAATAGTTCTGCGGGAATATACTGTTATCTATAAAAAAAAGCAAACAACAATACCCTACTTCATGAATTCATCAGCATCACTACAAATATGTCATGCTTGTAACAAGATTCTTTCCATTTTGGGGGGATACAAAGATTTCCTAGCTACATGACTACACCGTTATTTCATGCATCATATCACTGAAACATTACACTGACAGACGATGCGTCAGTCTTGGGCAAACCGTCAGTCTTATGCGTCCGAGATGGCCTTTTATACCATAATATTCACGGAGGATCTCTAGCTCGATTATTCACTCACCTATACAGACACATGGAATTCACATAGACATCACTACCTTATAAATACTAGCATCTGTGCCTTTGCACGTAAAGAAATAAAGCTAATATTCCCACATGATTGAAACAAAAACTCTAAATATAATTTGCCGATAGAGCTGCACGATCTAAGATGTATTGATGATTTTGAGTACAATAAATACAAACAATTGTTTTCCTCTATCTCCTTCCCAATAAAGTATCATCATCTTCTTAGTTTTAAGTCATTTCACTCTAAGTCTATGAACCATCCGTATATAGAGACTTTGCCCTAACTTTTGACATACACAAAGACAGTCTACGAAAGCAGTAGTAAAATTACATCCTTTAACATTTCCCGCGCGAAACAGCATCATGAAAGGCAATTTCGAGACACACACGTACTTTAGCAGACAAAAGTTGTCTGCTCACACACACATGCACACGCGCAAACACACTTTACATTATCATATATGCTCATGAATATGAATATATGCCAGGCATACGGACACAAAAAAACTTTCGAAAAATGCTCATTACACTGAGATCACACTGCCTGTTATCAATTTTTATGCTGTCTTCATTTACAGAACAGAATGATACAAACATTTGTGTGTGTGTGTTAGTGTTAATTGCGCTGCAGATTTAGTTCCTGTGCAACAAACGGAAGTAATGGGCATCATGATTACACCCCAACGGAAGACAACACCAAAATCTTTTATGATCACATATCTAAAAGAAAATCAAACAGACATCCAGCATAGCAAAATAATTTTTCTAATTCTCTTCTTGCAATACTGCAAGGATCTTATATCTGCAACCTTTCTCTCTCTCTCATTAGTCATAAAAATCTCTTTCTGATTCTCACAGTATGACTACAGCTCAAATGTGTCTTGCCTGACAATAACGACATTGAAAACCCTACCATATTTGTGATGCGTGTGATATTCACTTCTTTGAAAACTGAACATCTTTCTTGTTGTTGCCTTTCAAAGTCACATGACTACCACAGGGGGGTCATTCCCATGTTATTACTACCTGCAAAAAACAACAACAACAAACAAACAAAAAAAAATGCTAAGCATTATATATTTTCTTTTTCATCCACAAGATGCGCAAAGTGAGTCATCACACTACAGATTTTCGAGTCAGGCTTTCGGCAATTGGGTAGCAAATGTCTGAGATCACGATTGGTTGATAGCACTTTGTACATTTCTACCTGCATGACAGTGATTAAAGGCTGGCTGTACAAGAACCTACCTACCGATATCCTCAAGATGTTAAAAAAGAAAAAAAAAAACACTTTGCACTCACAAAAATACAAGGCAAGACTTTCTCCGCCTGCGTGCAAACACATTAATCTAAGAATATGTACATGATACAACCTATTCTGTTTTATTCTTTTTATATTGATGCCATGTTTTATCTGCCCTGCCTACAGCTAATGAAATGACCCACATAGACATTTGCATTCTAATATCACTAACCACATGAAAAATATATTGACGAAAAGGCATGGTGTATATATAATTTTGTATTTTTCTGTTGTAAAAAAAAAAGAAAATATCCTCCAAGCACCTATCACGTTGATAATAGGCTCTCATCAACTTTACCTTTGCACCAATCCAGATGAGTGGTGACTACATGTATGTGCTCTTTGTATGTTCAGTTTACAAAAATAGGCAAACGACAAGCAATTCTGTTGCGATGCAGAATGGCATCACGCAGTCGTTCCTTAATGACAAAAAAAAAAAAGAAGAACAAAAATGAAAGCGCGAGTTTCTCCTTCACTTCCAGCTCAGGAATAAACTCTTCGATCATCTACAGCAGTGTCGACCTGTGTCCCTTTCACGATTTCCTTCACAAGCATAGGACGACATGTCTTTTTTTCAAAAACTTGGGTCCCCGTAGCCAACGTTGCGTGAGGAGATGCGGCATCCTAGCCGCACGAGACAGGCCGGGAGGGTTAGTCGTCGTCCGACGGCGGCTTGTTGGCGTACTTGGCCTTGCGGATGTTCTCCAGCTTCCGGCGTGCCTCCTCCAGCTCGCGCTCCTTCTTCAGGATGGCCTCCTGGGCCTCGATCTCGATGGCGATGTTGCCCACCATCTTCTGCGAGATCTCGATGCCCTCCTCCTCCGCCGCCTCCTGGGACTGCTGGGCGGCCTTCACCAGGTTGTCGGAGGCCCGCTTGACGGCATTGCCGGCCACCTGGAGGGGATGGACGAAAAGGAGAGGGCAGAGAGGACCCAGAAATGAAGACATTTTTGTTTTTCAAACTTCTCTGAACATTCTTTTTAAACTTCTCACCCATGCACTGATGCATTTTCTACTCTCCCCCAACCCCACCGCAATAAAATTTAGTATGAAATGATATGCGATGACAAGTTGACCACATGTATTCTTTTCAAAATCAAGCTTCTGCTTAAAAAAGCAGTCTCCTGCATTTGTTCATAATAATTTGATTTAATAATTAATGATTTTCCAATTGCTTGTGTTATTACTACAATTTACGCATACTGTATGTTTGGTATATATGCATTTTTGTCCATAGTATAATTATTTGTGGAAATCTTTGTTAATATTACATTTATCTCTTGTGACAAATTCAGAAATTGAATCAAATCAAATCAAAATGAGACAACAGTAACACCTTCCAGTTCTCACTACCACTATCCTACCACACAGCATGACTATTGTCCAGCAGGCTAATTATCTCCTAAAAATCATTCCATTAGCTGGTAAAGTCTGCTTATTTGCACAGGAGAGCAAAATGCACGTTTGTATATTGAGTTAACACGAGCCACTGGGAACACTATACAGGAAATGGCCGAATAAAACAACTATAGCAAGGCATTTGAAGAAACAAAACAAAACGACAACAAAACACACACTCACACTTGGGCATTTCCTCGTATATCTACATGTACATCTATTCATCTCGTAAAATCAGTTTCAAAAATGAAATGGGACAGATATGCTGAGATTGCAAATTATATTCTAATTTGTAGTGTCATAACAACATGTACATATCTTTAACAAAACAACAACAAAAAAAGAAACAAAGCACAAAATTGGTAGGGGAAATTCACATGATATAAAGATTTTTTTATTCTTTTTTTTATTTTATTTTTTTTTTTAAAGGGGGAAATTGAAAGACTTTCAGCCCATAATTGTTGGCTTATAGGACACTGAGTCTATTGACTCATGCCATCCAGACATTAAAAAGGAAAAGTAAACAATAATTTGACTTTAAATTTGAAACATCTAACCAACTGAGCTCTTGTGAAAATGTAACTAGATGGTGAGACTATGAACAAAGTATCTGAAAAGAAAAAGAGGTGTGATAGAGCCAGTAACACTAGTGTTGCCTCCTTGTCAAATGAATGTGTGCATGGGGGAGGGGATGGGTGTGTACATCTATATGACTCAAGGTGTAGCTGCTTGTTGGTAAAACTATGGCAACAGAGAATAATGAATTCAAATAACATAACATGATTACTCTTTCCTTTCCACCTCACAAAAAAAATTAAAGACCTCTATCTATTATGGCTGCCATCAATCAGTATATAATAATGGCAAAAACTAACAAAATAACAAAACTAAAAAAACAGCTTATGGAGTCCTATACCTTCACACCCCTTGGGATGTGCTGTGGTTGGCATTTCTGAATGTTCACACCGAATTCATAGTGCCTTTTCTACTGAATGTTCCATAGTCATGCACTAAGCTCATTTGGCAGTGTGCCATTTTGTGTCGTTCCGCTTTGTTTTCTACCTAACTACAACAAGTTGTCTACACTAAAGGACAAAGAAAGCAGCAGTGTGCGAGAAAGACGCACTTCACAGCTTTCGCTGCAAACTACATGAACATGCAAAGTAGTAGGTTGATTCTTGGACCAAGTAAAGTTTCTCCCGTTCATTACTTGCTTCCTCCGACTAATGAGATGCCCAAGACATTGTTCATAAGTTGTATGTGTGTGTGGGGGAGGGGATAACACAATTTCTTATCACCAGAAGTGGTAACAAGTCAGAAATTTCTCTGGCACATACTCGGGAATTTTTGGGCTTCTAGTTATCTCGAAACACTCTGACCACACAATGAGAAATTTCAAACTATATCCTGGATAGCTCTGCTGATATCTACATGTACAAGTGCCATTTCAGCTTTTCATTAACACTGCTTTGTGAACACTAACTGTGTGTCAGGCTTTTGAACCTCCAAAAAATCATTACAAGATTTCCCGACCTCATCTTCCTACGAATCAAGAAATTGGAGGATCATCCCAACACACAAGGTGTGCCTAGTTTCCCACATTGGATTCCTTCCCCTTTAGGTTCCTCCCACTACTAGTTAGAAAACTTTCCACCTAAACTTTGCTTAATAACATTGACGAAATCTCAGAATGCATAGGCCAAGGTATATGTACACACACACGTAACATCCGTCTTCTATTGTCCTTGAACAAAGTGAAGCATATATAAACCGTAACAGCAACTTTACTCGACGTCCTATGGACTTCAGCAGGAAGGCACGATCAAACCAAAACATGAATTCTCAGTTCACGAATGTGGTGACTATAAAAATAATAGAGTCGGGCCTGGGTTTGGCACAGCATAATGTAAGGTACTAAAATGGGAAACCAAAACATGGGTGTCTCTGGTGCCTGTGTTTGCAATCTACGGCTCATCTGTGGGAAAATTTGAAAATTTTGACGTCGGTCCACGTACCATTCCCCTTCGGAGAGCATTTACAATGCACACCAAGCAACAGCTTGTGAGCAAATTTTGAGTTGTACTCTAAGCAAGGCACAATGGAGAGAGAAAGCGTTAGAGAGTATTGCACACTTGCGTAGAATTGTTACGGTATTATGGTCCCATTTTGATATGAAGTGACAGTAGTATTACTTTGATGAGACACATTGCTGCCAGTAGATCTCTCTCTCTCCCTCTCTGCCCTTTAAAAGACACGTTCACCTTCATCTACATTTGGATTGAGAAAACGCAACAATACTAATAGAACACATCACTGAAGGTTTGAGAAGCATTGGACAATCCCTTTAAAAGTTAGGAGTTTTTGAAGTTTCAGTGCTGCCATCGTGGACGAGAAGAGTACTACAGTTTGTGATTTCACATGTGTAGAATGATATAAAGATAAATAAAATTTAACATAATTTCACTTTTCTTGCATAATAAAAGAGCACTGGACTTGCCTTTTTTAGAAGGAAGGAGGAATAATGTTACCCCTAACATACATCAATGACAAGTTAAGGGAATGTGTACTTTTCAACAACAACAACAACAAAAAAAAATTTGTGAAGCTCTCTTCATATTTTACAGTTTCATAGTTTATGATGTCATATGTGACATCATAAACTGTAGTAGTTTTCTCATCCAGCAGTGACTGCGCAGAAACTCCAAAAATTCATAACTTTTGAATGGATTGCCTGATTTTTCTTAAACTCTCACTGATGTGTTCAATTAGTATTGCTGCATTCACTCAATCCACATGTATTTGAAGGTGCACATGTCCTTTAAGCTCGAAGTGCAATGGTATTGTATGAACATACACGTAGACCGTGGTCTGCAGATGGTGCATAAAATTTGCGGTCTTGTGTCGAAAATGGACATTCATGGTGTGAATACCAAATTTGGTGACTGTCTACATCTGCTTTGAAATAATAATAATAATAACAAATAAAAAAGCACATCATTAACCATAAAACCTGCTGTTTGTTACTAGGGTTCAAGACACCCTGTTCGCATTGCCCAGCAAACTTAAAAAGTCTTTTCATCTTGGGGGGAGGGTTGGAGGAGAATGCACCACACATCGCCAGGTGGGAGATGATTTTGTGTCTCTGAACAGAATTCGTCAAGGACAAATAAACGGTCACAGTCTTTGGCTTAGATGTGGACCGGTAGTATTTCGTTCCCTAGCTAGGGTAACCCAAGTGCGACACCAAGTTGACTGAGAAACCTCTGCCTTCTCACGAGACTTACTGATAGTGTGACTCCCATCCCAGGGGATTGACTTTTCACCCCTTTGTAAGAAGAGAATATCTCACCAGTTATATCTATCTTTCTCATCTAATTACATTTGCACTGGACTTCCCCAGTTGAAGCTATGACTGGACATTGGAATTTCAGCCAAAATTCATTATCCTCTGCCTTTGACCTTGACTCCAGTATTTTGTCTACATCATTGCGTGTTCATACATTTCCTGCCTTACCACATCATATCATCATGGGACATTCCAAGCTGAAGTTATGGATGGATAATAACCTTTTCACATTTTCAAAGACATTCTTTGTTTTGTATCTTTTGCCCCATCATTTCATATAACTATTTTAGTGTCAATCTACATCGTTCCCATCAAAATATATCATCTTTGGTCACCTCCAGCTGCGGTTCTATTTCTCTCTTTTCAGCCAGATCACCTCATCTTGCAGCTTTCTTGGCATTACTGTCTGCAGGTTACCATGGCGATGGGACACGTATGTGGTGATAACTTAAAAAAAGGTTCTTTGTAATTGAGGAGACTTAAGGGTGAACACACCAACATCACGCATTTAGCACTGACGTGGGGCTGAGCACATTTCAATTATAAATGAAGTTGATGAGGGTACACTCCGAGAAAGGGAATAACTTGTACGGACGGGGCAACAGAAACAAAACAAACTGAGTGTGAGAGGAGAGAGTGGACAAACCTGCAGTCGTCTCATGGACTCGCTGTGTGTGTCCGCCTTGACCTTGCAGGCCACCAGAAGCTGGGCAGTGGAGCTGGCCACCTGCTTGGCGGAACCGATCAGCCGCTCCTGGCTGGCGTGGCCCTGCACCACCGAGTTGGCCGACTCGCACAGGCCCTGGGTGGCCGCGGCCACCTTGCGGGCCGCCGAGATGAGGCCCATGGACCACTGGCCGTCCTCGCTGTAGGGGGACGGGTTCGACTGCACCTGTTTTTGGAACGATATGCAAGGAGAAAGCAGTGAAGTTTGTGCTCTTGAGAGCAATCAATTTCTCTAATACACCTACATGTACACTTACTTTACTTAATTATAAGTAACTAAATACCAAAGTGCACAGCATTATGAATGTCTTACGCTTGGATTCCGACACTGACATGTTGCAATACCTCTTGGAGCAGGTGACAGAGTGGCATTTATTTGAACTTTGATTGGAAAATGATTTGCATTGTTTGTACTTCATTTGAGGAACTTGATTACAATGTCCAAGATAATGGGCTCATCTAAAGTATTCTTGATAACAATGCATGTAGGTCTCTCCAAATCATTAACAACAACTACTAAAAACTACAATATTACAAATGAGTTTCTCCTCTTTTTAAACCATTTTTAAAAATTTCATTCACACAAAAAAGTAAAGTTAAGACTGAGTTGTTGGAGATTCTCTCTTTCTTTGTTAATCTTATGTCTGCCACCGAGCGTGGCGGCTTCACTCACTCGACCCTGCGAGACAAGCTCCCTCTGTGCAGCTCCCGCTGCTTTCACCAGAGCGCTTGTTGCCGCGGCGATCGCCTTTGCCGCCTCCAGAATCTGCTCCTCAAAGTTGAGACTGTCGTCTGCTTTCTGCTCAGAAGATAGGAGAGAGAGAGAGATGGAGAGAAAGAGAGGGTTGATGGACAGAACGAAAGAAAAGAAGAGAAGGCAGAAGAGAATGGAGGCAAGAAAATGACAAACAGTTAAAAGAAGATCAGAAATCCATGCAGTGAATAAACAATCATCAACATTTTGGCAGCTAATGATCAGAAACGTTATATCGCAAACTGGACGCAGATGAGACTGCCATCAATACTGAATTATTCATCAATCATCATCCATATTTTCACGCAAGAGTTGGATGCAAAGTACTGGTCATGCACGCTGGAGGTATGTACATGCTCACATTCCACACTTTTGACACCTCTTACGACAATCCGCCATCAAAAGCCCTTCTTCCGGTATCCTGTCATTTTGTTATGAATACTTAACACCTTGTGCTACACACCTTGGACATCAGGAGTGAGCTACTTCAAGTGCATTTATGAGTTATGTGTAGGCTTGACCCAGTCAAACTTGTCATATCAAGACAGATGACAAAATAACCTAACACAAAAACACAATACACTGACAAAAACAATTTAAACAAAAAACACAGGTCAGAACGAGTCACCTATAAAATGACAACATAGGTACATATGATGCATCTAAAAGGGAAAGGTGCAATGAGGTTTACACTGTGACTAGTAGTGCCTCTATTCTTTGGATCCTAAACAAAACTACAACAACAAGAACAACTTCCTACACTATCTGATCCCTCCCATACATGTTGAGCTTCTTTGGTTCACACTTAACAAGTCTTATTCTGCTGTCATGCTCAATGACTTTGTATGTATTTAAGGAGCATAAATGATTATTATATAATCATTGCTACTATCTATGTCACCTTTCGGAACATTGTCCTATTGCACTGCACTGCAAAGGTGCTACACATACAGGTTTCCTATGAAGTTCCCATATCTTTTATAATGGAGAGGCCTCAAGAATGTGCTTAACTTTGAGAAGCAAACATGCATATACTGATTGAAATGTAAGAAGCACATTCAAGTCTATGACATAGCAAACACAGAGACACACAGAAACAAACTCATAAAATGGAACACATTCTCTTCACACCACCAATACGTAACAACGCGAACAACATCCCTTTCGACAGAGGGCGACAGACGCACATGCCCCGGGGGTCACGAAGACGACGCACTGATTATCATGAGGCACCGCATGCTACGTCCATGTTGGGGTGAACTGCAAAGAAGAGGGCGCAATTGGCCCACCCTCACAACCCAACATAAACATATCAGGCAGGGTATCATACATACTCCTGGATTTGGACCATTCCACACAGGGGGGTGCACTATGTCCACTTTGACACAAGCCATAAGAAATGGGACGAAATTGGTGGGCAATACCATTGGGGGCGGGGTCGGGATGGGGGCTGGGGATATGGACCCAATGCTCAGGGCACAGTTATTCATGGTAAAATGATATCAACAAATATAAGACTTACAACTACAGTTTGTACTGCTTTTCTTATTCGTATCAATTATACCAAGACTCCATGCAGAAAAGTTAATACACAAAAGTCAATAAAAGGTATAAAAGGTATCTATATACAACAATAACAACCTTCACATCAATTCTCCAACTAACACTACATGTACACTGTGGTTGTACATGACAGTTCTCATGAAGTACAATTCAAAAGTGAACAACAAGTGAAAGTGAATAAACCTGAGCAAAAATTGCAAATGTGCCCTAATACGATCAAATATTCAGATCAAGAGCAGCACACTGTGAAATAACAATTTATCAAGAGTTGGACCGATTAATCATGATTATCAGCAACTGGATAATTACATGTCACATGTCATACATAATGTGTGGGAAGGAGGAAAACATGAACAGCTCTGTTTTCAAACTGTTCCACAGTCAGAAAGAGCAAGACTTGAAGTTCAGACTGCAGTTTAGTAAATCAAGAAGACAGATTAATCAGGATTGCAGCATCGTGTACTCACAAAAATCATGTTAATCTGTGATTCCTGTAGCGTGAAGGGGAGTCTCCAATACATGTTCCCGGATTTCTACACACACCCACAGTGTGCCCCACACCAACGACAACCATACGGCAGGCAGCCTCTTAAAACCTCACCAGGGTAGCCCCCCGAACAAAAAAGACAAACTATATATTTGTAATGATATATAGGAGGGCTAACGCAGGATCACGCAACACGAAGTACGAGTGGCGCGTCTGCACCAGAGAATGGGTGGGGAGGGATGGGGGGTGGGGTGGGGTGGGGTAAACGGGAATCAAGACTACATGAGGGGGGAAACTATGGGCTGTCCCCCATCTGCTTGCAGCCATCACTGTAAAGTACACGGTACAGCCCTTGATGGAATCAGTCGAGAAACATGAGCGAGAGTGTGTCGAGAGGCAGACGGAGTGTTTCTGTATGACTACAGAACATTTTGGGAATTCAGGACGAGACAGAAGCTGACATACAAACCACCTTCAGTGGACTTTCTTTGACAAACAACATATTTCTCCCAACTTCCCCCCCCCCACACCATACCCCATTTCCCGTGAAATGTATCACATATGAAAGTACTGTAGCAGTGAGAGGCGGAGAGGGAGAGAAAAGGAATTGAGATAGGGAGAGATGAACCACCCCAACCATCCCTTCCCCCCCCCCCCCAAAAAAAAAAAAAAAAAAAAAAGTGATACGGCAGGGATATCTGATCACTTCTTTGGAAAAACGGTCTCATATTTCTCACCGGTGGATTGCAATTCTATAAATAATTACAAATATTACGGATCGGAGTGGTGATCATTTCTGACAAACCTCTTCCTTGATGGTTGTAGATAGCCCCTGGCTCAAGAGCCAAATTGCCGGGGTACCCTGAGATAATATGACGGCAGAGTTGAGTTTTGAGGAGAATGAGATGAAGTTAAGATTGATAAGTTTAACATTTTTCTTCCTGTTTTTTTCCCAATGGTGAATGTGCCCAAGGCATCTCTGTCATTTCCCGAAGCCTTGTCTTGAGATCACTTTTAAAGTTTTCTTAATAGCCATTAAACCCTTTATGTGCTTTGGGTGCCAATTGGCATAGAAAACCCCCATAGCGTTGTGCACACTGCCCAAAGTCTTTGATATGGGAAGGGTTAATCATACACTTTGCACATGGCCCACTACTGTGGTAACTACTGCGCATGCAATGGGCAAAATTCATTTTGGCTTTCTTTATAACCCTCATGAGTAATAACCAACACCATTGTCTCTCTTAATCGCTCCATTCACCATCAAAATCAAAAGAATTCCAAAAATATGTTGAAGCTACATGTATTATGAAAATATTTGTGTGCTACATATATGCATCTCGATAGCCAATTACAGTTACCAAATTGGGAGGCTTTTTTTTTCAGGAGATATTTCAGTTTTTCTGGGAGACTTGGCAGCTCTGATCAACAGTGTTCTCTTACATTATGTGTTTCCTCTGCAAACCCCTGATTGCTATAATTACAAGGGGCCAGACACAACTTGTGTTCACACTGTTTTGTGGTTCCTATCATCCTTGCTTTTTTCATGTCACTACATATTTGTAAACATGTACAATGATTATTATTGCATTGGATGATAATTCATTCATCCATCCATTTGTTTATTAACTTATTTACTCATTTATTTATTTATTCATTTATTTATTTATTTACTTATTTACTCACTTATCTATTTATTTATTTATTTATTTATTTATGTGTGTATTTATCTATTCATTCATTCATTTACAGTTGTATTTTTTAATTCATTTATAAAGGCTGCAGATAGTGTGTAGATTTAATATTTCAACTTCTACTAACAATCATGAACATCAATTAGCACCACAATGCGCTCTGAGAGCTTGCATATTGAAACTTTTCATTATTTAGTTTCCTATTACGCTCAGAATGAATCAGAAGGCAAGTGAAGGTGATATATTTCCCCGTCGGAGGGGGGGGGGGGGATGGAAACAAAAATAAACAGAACTTGGCCAACAATCTACCAGAAAGCTATCAAATTTTGACCTCCCCAGTCATAGAAACAAACGGACGCTTGCACAACGATTGACACAGGAAATCTTCAATTGTGCGCATTATCTATCTGCTGAGCCAGTTGAATTAAAACAGTTTATTTTGAAGTCATCAGCGTGCAAATAATGCCAGAGGAACACACATGTACAGTCATGTTTGAGAGATTGATTGGGACTCCTGACTTCATCGTTTTCGGGTGGGGGTGGGGGCGGGGGTGGGCTGGGGAGAGAAATCATTTAATCCATGTGTACAATCAAATTGCGATATTTCCTGGTTTCACAGTATAGATTGTGATCACTGATCCCTGCCAGTGATTTGTAGAGCCACCTTTTAAACATAACACACCAACACATTATCACGTGGGGATGCATAAATAAAAGTTCTAAAATTAAAAAGTGGAATTTGCAAGAAGATACAGGGAAATATTTTCTTCACCCAGGATCAAGTAGGATAACTGAAGGGCACTTTGTCTTGTTCTATGGTAAAAAAAACCCACACAAAAAAACAAAATAATAAATAGTCTCTTGAGCAGTATACATATGTGCAGCGTATATTTGGGACATCGAGGAACTTTACATGTAGAGTACAAAATAACTTGAATGCATCAAATGACTTATCGTAAAGGCATCAAAATCTCATCAGCTTTTGATATGACAGAATTCTTGACAGTAACATCATTGTGCTAAATCTGACTCAACTCAATATGTTAAACGGGAAGTCCACCCTGAAAATTAGTTAGTGTGAATAGAGGTGGAAAATCTAGAGAAACAGGACAGCAAAAGTTTGAGAAATTTCTGATCAAAGCTATGAAATCTATGATTTTTTTTAAAGCTGTAATCAATTAAACACAAACTGACAATTCCTTGATACCACATGCAAGTTCATTCCCTCCCCCTTCATTTGCTCAAAACTATTTAAATAAGACATTTCTTTTTCCCATTAAGTATATTTTCAGTCATACAAGCACCTTGAATACAATCATTGTAAACATTTTTCTACATGACCCTCACATGCAAAAAATATATTCCGTCAGCAAAAGTACAAAAAAAAAAAAAGAAGAGAGATTTTACAGAATTTTATGCACGGAGCAGATGAAAGGTGAGCTCACATTTCAATTTTGTCAATTTCTCTTTGATTGGTCCCACCTTCAAAATTTCATTACTTCCTTATTTTTACACAAATGCAAACAAAGGGAAACTAATCAGAAATATAATATAGACAAAAATCTCAATGGAATCCCATTTTTTTTTCTTTTTCCATCTTTCTTATTCTTTATTAGAATTTGGTAAATCTTTCACTATCCTGTACCCCTCACCATTTTGGCTTTATTCAACAAATTCATATTTTGGGTGGACTTCATGTAAACAGTCTCCAGGCATTACAAAAGATATTTCTCCCACTGGCCCACATGGGCATTGGGCCTACCTAAGGGCTCCACACTACCCACAGGCAAGTGATCACTCATTATCACTAGGAAGACAGTGAGTTTAAGTTGCCTCCGGCAAGTACGAGTGGGGCAAGGGAGTTAGCAGCACCCTGGGTTTTTCTAGAGGAGAGTATGCTGGGTACATCACATATAAATGCTCTCATGTGTACATTATCTTTGAAACATAATTTTGTGAGCTCTCGTTGCAAGGTAAAACTGATCTCATTCTACACACACCTCTACATGAACAGGGATTATTGAACGCTCAAAAGACTAACAGAGAATGATTAATAACTGTTTGACCTCCCCTCCACACAAAAAATGGGGATATCTCACTGCTAATGTTCTGCCATGAATAAAACTTGTATATGGTAGCGCCAATTTCGACTCGTTTGCCAAGTGTATTCATTTCAGGTGGATACGAAAGGAGAAGTCTAAATAATTCCATCTAATCCAGCATGGACTATTAGTGACATTTTGTTGCCGTGGCAACCTCTAAACACACGCTCACAGACATCCGATCCCTTTGGGTCCCCCATTCCCACCTCCTATTTACGTCACAGTGTTCATTTCTCCGCCACAAGAAGTGCTGAATATAAATCGCTCAGAAAGCCAGAAGGCAAGTGAGCCTTTGCCTATGGGTTTCCTCCTTCGAACCTGATGCCAACTCTGTTGTATTCATGCAAAAGCTGCTCTAGGAGACACACTCCCTTCACGTATCCAATTCTTTGTGTCAAGAAATAGCAATCTAAGGACAATTCTGGATCAGATTCAACTTGATTTGAAAAAAAAAAAAGACCAACAATGTACAAGTGCAACAATGAAAATCTTATCAAAATCACATTAAAAGTAAGGAAGTTACGAAATGTTAAAGATAACCTAACCTTTTAAAAAAAAAAAAAAGTTCTAGCAGTTGACATGAATATATGCAAATGAGTTAGCTAATGATGTCATCACTACATTAGGTGATAAAATCATCTACTCACTCATTTGCATAGTCATATTGACTGTTCAAGAACTGTTTTGTGAAAATTAGCAAAACTTTGCAATTTCATACAAGCAGCTTCCTTAATTTCTATCTGATTTTTTTTAAATCAATTTTTCACCATTGTAATGCTCATAAAACAGTACTCTTTCTTTTTGGACTAATTTTTGACTGGTCTAAAATTGTTTTTTCACCGCACCATGTTCAAGTTGATTTAATATCCATCTTATACATACACACTTGAAGTGCTCTTGAAGTGCTCTTTCATTTCACAGACATAGTTATTTCTGCACTTTGGTATATGAACATTCTTCATAATAAGAATATAATCCAACAGTCACTGTAGCTACGATTGTACATGAATGTAGTTTGGGCTTTGAAACTTTACATACACAGTGAATGTCTGAGATCAATACTATACAAACTATGAGTAAAAAACAAAAACAAAAAAAAAAACTCCTGCATTCATTTAACTTCCAAAATTCATCATGGCTGTCTATCCAAATATGAGAAGAAAGGCACTCAAATTCACATTGAATGTAACAACAGAAATGAAAGAAAAAACATCAACAGTATGCTCAAGTCATGTCATGCTTTATAAAAATATGGGGCAATTGGCATGTTGGTCAGCAGTCAAGGGGAGGGGGCGGGGCAGTAGGAGGGGGGGATCCGGAGGGGAGTTTGTAGAAGAAGGGTCATGCTTCCACACACTCCCTTCTTCCGGGGAGCGTGTGCAGGTGCCGTGACATTTTGACGCGCAGGGGTGGAAACAGGCCCTGATCAATTCCCCCCTTTTTTAACCCTCTCTACCAGACACGGGATAAAGTTCAATGTTGGGTCAGCATTTTTTTCCCCCTTTCTTTCTCTGGCTTTAAATTCCAAACAGGCAGCCAGGCAGCTACCTGCCAAAGTGGAAATGGTGGGGGGGGGGGGGCGGAAGGAGTAGCTAGGAAGCTGTGTTGGACTGAGCAGATGACGCAGTGCACAGTCGCAAAATGTCTGTACAAGAGTCTGTCCCTTCACAATATGTCTGTTTACCTAAAAAACAAGCGAGTCATTCTGTCAATTTGTTGTTCTTCTTGTTGTTATTGTATTTTTGTGTGTTTTTTTAAGGGGGAGAGGTGAGAGGTTAAAGGTTAACCAGGAGAGTATTGACATTGACAAAAGGTTGCTTCTACAAAATGTGTAAAACATACACCTATTCTCTCAAACCTGAGTAGGATAAGTTAAGTTTAAAATTGGAAGTCTCTTTAATATGCAAATGAAGGGACAGCTTTTCAGTAACTGAAAATGAATGAAATTTGATTTTGGCAATGAACTGAAAAAGGGATTCTTGCTGGTGTTTTTGATTAGCTCAGTATATTTTCACACCAATCCTCCTTGCTTATTTGAAAGGAAGGCATTATTTGCATCAGTCAAGAACAGTAAATAATCAGGTTGGCATTAATTTCTCCCTTTGCTAAAATAAAACCAAATCATTACAATTGTACATATGACCATGATGATTTTTGTAAGAAATTATATTTCTGGGAAAAAAAATGGATGCATAAGTAGTCACTTTTAATGGCAAGTGTCAGATACAGACAAATCTTCACCAAATTATGGATTTTGATAGGCATTCACAAAGACAGAGCTACAGTCAGCACTGCTAGCTGAGGGATAAACTTATACTCTATACCCAATCTCTTGAAATAAAACTTGAAGCATACTTCCCACAGGACAGCAAGGGGAGTGAGAGAGGGGGTGGGATAACCCATAGCACCATAAACCAAAAAGGAATAATCACAAGGAGTTTTTATGCTAAACATTCCTCGACTTTCTTTCAGCATTCTCTGGTTGCTACGACTTGGGGAACAATCATTCCGATTTCTAACTACTATAAATTAGGATGAAGAAGATGCTTGGTTATATATAAGACTTCAGATATACATTCCAGATTGAGAGGGGGGGGGGGGGGGAAAGCAGGGAGGAGAGGGGCCTAAATTGAGAATTTGGAACTAAACGAGAGAAAAGAGGTGACAAGCGCACCGCCCCATGCTAGCACTGCGACATACAAACGCCAAGTCTTGTCCGCGCAACACTCTGTCCCAAAACGGGGTGTCGTGGGCAGTACACGGGCCAGACTGCACAAACATCCAGAAGGAGCGTACGAAATTTGGAAGAATGTGGGGGGCAGGACAGACAGACGGAAACAACAAACAAGACAAACAGACAAGCTGACATAAGCAGATGAGATATGAAAAGACGACAGACGGCAAGCATTAGCAACACTTTCCATGTACAGTCATACACACATAACAATGATCCTCCACTGCTACATCTTAAAAACATGCAACATTTATATTCAAATGCTTTATAACTTACAAGAAATCTTTCCACTTTTTTTAAGTGTAATAGGTGCACAAACAACATTCATTGCATATATTCTATAAAGATATACTTGAATTTGAATAAATCTTTTTATTTCCTACATAAATATCACATAATAAAAGACCAAAATAAAGAAACTACACTTGATTTAAAAAAAAATAATAATAATCTGCACATCACTGCAAAGTGTTCAGTTTTTGCTGCTCAAGTGCTAGCAGTGCCTACTGAGGATAGGCAAAGTCAAGAAATATCTGTTCAAAACCTTATCTATGAAAATAAATATTATATCTTTGACATGGAAAACCAGAAAAACAACAACTAATGAATGCAGTAGAATCTCTCAGTGCAAAAACTAGCTTTTAGCAAGTACATATTACACATACACACACACAACCTCTGTTCAGCCAGAAAGGCATGCATGCACAAAGCCATACATGCACAAATGATGTTGAAATTCTGTGTATAGATACAGCACACCCAGAGAAAAACACACACACATGAATACACACACATGTACACAACAAAGTCATATTTAAAAGAAGGATGCATGCGACTGTGGGGAATATGATGATGTCATCATGAAATGAGGGCGGGAGAACAAAGCCAAGGATCACAAACAAAAGTGAAGATCTGTTCTCAATTGGGCCTCACTGGGTGACACAAACAAGGGTGGGTTGGGTTTGAAATCATACTCACTCTCCATCCTTATCTCCCTCTCTTTATATATCTATCTATCTCTCTCTTTCTTGATATATATGTACCTATCTACCCCTGTCTGTCTACCTGTTTTTCTCTCTCTCCATATATCTATATCTATCTCTTCCTCTATCTCTCTCGTACCATCTTTCTATCCACATTGTATCTATTTCTCTATGTATCTCTACAATACATATTTTTTATCTATCTCTTCTACTATCTTTGTACATATCTATCACTCTCACTCTTTCTCTCTCTCATCTGCTTTTTCTTACTTAGAAAATAATTTGAACAGATTAATACCTTACAGAGCTTGTACAGTTGTAATTTCAATTTGTTGAGAGTTGAGGTGACAAATGTCCTCAAGTAAAAATTTGTCACTATATTTTGCTTCAGACACACACTCAGTGTTTTTTTTCACCCTTTTCACCCTTTGTCATTTCCTTTTGCACCAGCCAATTAAACTCCATATCTAGCACGATAATACACTGGACAAAGGTCTCTGTCTCACTTTCGAATTTGCTGGACTTTCTTCTGTCTGTTATTATTGCCAGATTAGGAAAAAAAATGTGTGACAAAAAAAGAGATTTACAATGTGTTCAAGAAGCAACAACAAAACAACTGAAAATAAGAGATCATCTTTTTACCTTTCACTGGTTACAAGGTAAAATTTGTGCATCCTTCCCAAAATTTTCCATCTTTGTCTGTACATGTAATTCCATGAAAAGGTTTCGTCACTACACGAATGCTAACATAGTCTTCATATCATGATAAGCTTGTGCGAACATGAGAATGAGGGCAAGGGGGAAGAAGGGGGAAGGGGACGTGGGGGAAGGGGAGGGGAGAGAAAAAAATAATGCAGGTTGACTCACCCTAGCACCTTGGCGGGGTTTCAGCTGGGCCAGTTTCCTGGCAGCGGCCTCAATGGCATTGGCTGCACTAAGCAGCTCGTTCTCGGCAATGACGTTGGGGTCATCCGGGTTCACCCAATCGGTACCTGAAAAAATGGAAGCACACAAAAAAAATGTTGAACCTGTCTCTTAGACACTCTCTAAATTGCCGCTAGCAACCATGCTGCGCCCAATGTCAATTATTGCATTTATCATGTAGTGTTTCTGAGAGGGTTCCTCAAGAGAAGAAGGGATTTTGATTTGCACGTCGCAACTAAAACCCAAATCTTGAGTTTTCACCGGAGGGCAGAGGTGCCACATGTTTGCTTTGGTCATTTTTCTTCAAACTTTCTGTCACGCCGGTCAAGTGTTGTGCACTAGACTTATCACAAGAGGGAGATAAAAAAAAAATCTGCCAAGATTCTAAAAACGGATATCGTGTATACTGATCATGAGGACAACAGTGTAAAAATCATTAATTCTTTATAGTTTATCATCTACACAAGTTGTCAGCAGGCCACATCTTGTGATCATCTGAGATTTAAAAAAATTGACAGGGAATGACAAAACAAAAACAAAAACCAAACAAAAAACCTCACTACATATAATTACATGAATACATAAAAGAATATGAAAAACAATACTAAATGAACAGAAAATGCAAACAGCTCATACATGACACATATTCCCTACTACCAGCAGAGACTCACTGGGATTCTTAATGTATGTTTTTTGTTTTTGTATTTTAAGCCCGTTAAGGACGGGCTGATTTTGCTACAACATGCATTTACCATAGACACTTGCCCGAGAATACTCGGGACTCGTCCTCAATGGGTTAACAATGGTGGTGACAGTGGAAATGATGGAAATGATGATTGGTAATGGTGACTGTGGATATGGTGGGGATTGATAGAAATGGTATTGGTGGTAGTAGTAGTAGTAGTTGTGGTGGAGAATGAAACAGCAGTGAAGGAAAAGCATTAGGGAGGGAGAACAAAGGAATATATCAAAGCATATGCTGGAATGCTCCCCAGGAAATGGAGAGTGAGCACTGACAGTGCTGGATGGAAATAATGTAGGCCTATCCAGTGACCGGGGTAATAATAGCATGTATGTGCCTTGAGCACTCTACAGAGTCGATTTGGCGCAATCTAAGTCATATATTTTATTATTATTATCATTACCACCGCAAAGGAAGGAGGTGATGTTTTCATCGGTGTTGATTTGATTGCTTGTTAGTTTGTTTATTTGTTGGTTGGTTTGTTGTCTGTAGGCAAAATGACTCAAAAAGTTGTGGACGGGTTAGGATGGAACTTGCAAAAAAAGTTGATAATGGCACAAGGAACAGATGATTAAATTTTGGTAGCGATCTGGGAATTTTAATCAATCTTTAAAAGGTTTTTGATCTTTTTGCAGATAGGGCCATGAACTTGGGAGTTCAAGACCTGCGCATTTGAGGTTTGCATATTCATGCGCTCTCAAGCGTGTGCTCTGCTTGGGCGAGGCGCCGCACAGCTGGAAGCAGATGACGTAAACAAAAGGCTCCTTTATTGGGATATTGGACGATTTTCAGCTCATGTGTTTGGGTGGAGATTAGCTGCATGACAGAAGTCTGCGCTCTCGAAGAGCTTTTCTAGTTATTAAGAGAGAGATCATAGGTATGCTTACCCTTGAGTTGCTCAGCCACCTGCACCAACTCACTGACGGTTTGTGCCACCCGCTTGGAGTGCTGCAGTAGTCTCTGCTTGCCCTCTGGCAGTGGCTTTTGGATGTTCTGCAGGTATACAGGGCGAGCATGGACATAAGAGTCATTTACACACACCCGCCTACACCAACATCTGCATCGCTATGCTTACCATCAATTTCAACTGTACAAAGAAATCAGTCCCATTTCTGAACACTATTGCAGCCCATATATTGATACTGTCATGTACAATGTATGTTGAATCTGGTGCAACCAGAGTTTGCAGATAAAGTAGAATGAACAATACAAGAATAACTTAAAGTTGTAAAAATGCATGTTGCCTACTAAACTTTATCAAACATTTACAAGATGATGGATGTAAAGAACATTTACAGGGGAAATTAAACACTTCCTTTAACAGTAGTAACCTTCACTAGTAAATTCTGTAAAGAAAATTGTTATTTGTTATCGACAATCATGTGTTGATGGCTGCATGCAGGGAATTGTTGTAGTGACTGACTCCCACTCCCCCTCCATCTTCACACAGAAAAATCTTCATGCAACACGCAAGAGGAATTCTGTTACAAACAGGATTTTATGTCACAGAGTACTCACTTCTTGTTTCTGAATGTAAAGGATACCTTTAAGCTGCAACTCTGTACCATCTGATTGATTCTAAAGTTGAAGGGACTTTCACTATAACCCGTAACCTGTAATACGTCAAAGCACATACACTGTAGCTATAGTCTACAAAGCAACTACCGGTATGGACAAACTCACTCCCACCCCCAAAAAACTAACAAACAAACAAATAAATAAACAACAAAACAATCACCCAAACTTGACTGTGATGTAACTTGATTTGCAGAGGAAACTCACCGCATGGACCTGCTCAAGCAGGCAGCGGAAGGCATCAGCGCACTGGTGACCCGACATCAGGCAGCGATTTCTGACCTCCGCAGTCTCGGCAGTGGGTGCTGCCCTCTGCAGGCAGATGGAGGAGAAGAAGAACAGACGGATATGCAACATGTTGACCAAAGCCACCGCAAGCAGCTTGGCATTGCCACTATATGACCATTTTAACATATAATGTATTTATCACCATATTCTGAGTATGAAGGCAACAAAGTTCTAGTCTCCAGTTGCTATACAGAAACGTATCAGGGCAATTACTCCTTGAGGGCAATTACTCCCCAGCTAAATACTGATTAGGGATAAGGTTAGAGTAAAGATAAGGGTTAGGGTTAGGTTTAGAGTTATAATTTGGGCTAGGATTAGGGTTGGGGTCAGGGGAAGGGTCTGGGGTAATTGTCCAGGGGGTAATTGCCCTAGAACCATATATAAAATATCTTCTACATGGAATATGACTACAGGGTAGACATTTCAAAGTCAGTGGACCTCCCATCCACAACTGACAGGAAAAAAAAGAACAATGTGATCTAAACATTACTACTCTCTTAAAATCTCTACGCCAACCTCACAAAAAAGATAAGTGCATGATCTTAGTTGATATATTTGACACTAATTCATTTCTCATTCCCAGATAAAGGTGTTGAGCCTATAAAAACCAAACCTTTTATCTAAAGGCAGTATCAACTCACCAAAAAAAAAAAAAAAAAAAAAGAGAAAAGAAAAAAAGAAGGAAGAGGCTATGAAATGCAATTTCTAAAGAGATGGTGACATGTATACAGCATGAACATACATGAAACTACACACATTATCTGCAACTTTAAACTCATAACCGCAATCTGACACCTGACGTTACATTTGAAACAGAACGGCAGATTGTTCGAAATCTTATCATTCCATTTTACCCTGCACGTGTCGAGCATTTCGAAGATGGCCTGGCGAGAAATGTTGGAAGCCTGGATGACGTCGTCCTGGCGACAGGAGTTCCCGGCCCCCACGGCCTTGGCCGTTGCCAGGGTAACCTGTTTGGTGCTGCGGATGAGTTCCTCCGGCGTGGCCTTGGCATCGGCAGATGGGGGTGTGTCAAGTATCTGAATGGGGTGAGGAAGTTATACCATGACAGATAGAGGGACAGAGTGACCGATTTGAAACTGTACTGTATTGGACTCTTGTATGCATCACAACATTGTCAAAATTAGTCTTGATACCAGGTGATATGCAGTAAACCTCAGAATGAATGAAGATTGGGAAACACGAAGAATTGAGGGATATCTTAACTGGGACTCCTGGACAATTAGACTACTTTTTGCACTGCTTTTTCGTTTCAATGAGCTTTTACCATCAATTCTCTTGGTGTGAGGATGCATCACAACTTCAGATGCTCAACAATTTTGTCACAGTGATCTAGACTTATCTCACATGCAGTACATATCACTAGCCAATTCAACGATTCATCAAAATCTTAATGTTTATTCAGGCAATCCTGAAGATCTAGGATTATCTCACATATATACACATCATTAGCCAATTCAATGATTCATCAAAATCCCAACGTTTTTACATATCCAGGCCATCCTGAATCGACTGTTAAGCAATCATACCATTGCTACCATTCCAAAAGAGACAATTTGTATCTGTTACCACCACATTTTAATCGAGAGCAAAAAACACTGAAAAAAAAAATGAGACAGGAAACTAACAAAAACACCAAAGTATGTACCCGAGCCTCTTGCACGATGGCGTCGATGGTGGCCTCTAGCGCCCTTGTGCCTCGGGTTGCCTCGTCCTCCACGCTCTTCACCGTCTTGAGGAGTGACGTAACGTTGGTGACCATCATCTGTGGAGAAGAGAGATAAAAGTCTTTCTCTGTTTCAAACACTGTTTGCATTCTATCACTCCACCAATAAGCTTTGTTCACTGACCAGTAAATGGTCTACTCTTGTTTCTTTGCAATGCTTCTTGTTCATAGATCATCAGGTCGTCCAAAAACTGTCCATATTTTATTACACTTTTCAAGTACCATACAAGCATCTTTTTATGACTCTGCAAAGGATATGTCAGAACTCTTCCATTTGTCCCAGTTTTTAAAAAGAATGAACAACTTGGCCGTTATCATGTTTAATGACAGGCAGACATCTTGCCAGAATGAATTTCCTCTTGATTGCACACTGGGTTTATCCATTCAGGATCCAAAGGACAATGTGTAGGCATAAGATCAAAATACAGTTTTGTTTTTTTTTTGTAACTGTCTTCAGAATGTCAGGTGAATATACACGATGGTGGAGCAAATCTTTGTTGAGGGTATCATATCAGGCAGAACTAAACTCATTTGTTGTCATTTTATGTGATGTCAACTGCCAGATATACTAGGTTGTATATGCAGCTTGTAGAATCTGCTGGTTTTTTTTTTTTTTTTGGGGGGGGGGGGGTTGGGGTTGTTGTTTGGGGTTTTTTGCTGGGCTTCAGCTGAGTATCACATTGCATTTGAAAGCAGCACACCATCAACAGTCAGACATTACATTTCTGAAATACACTCCACATTGTACATCTACATGTAGATGATCCAATTTCAAATACCTAATGAATGCTTTGTTGAAAGAGGCAAAAACAATTGTCTGCACATTAGCATATCATCCCTGGGGGTGACAAGAACTCATATCTCAATTGGCATCTATTCAAAAAGCTCTTTGCTCAATTTTGAATATCAAAAATACTGATTTGAGTTTTAAAACAGTACAATTGTAACCTACAATATGTACAACAATGTTTCTACATTATTTGATGTCAATGTTGACATTACTTGGCAAAAATGTTGCTAAGATTAATATAAAAGTTTTTTGCACTCTCCTGAAAATTCACGATTTTTGAGATACAGGGTCTCATCAACCCAGGGACAATACATCCATGAATGGCAAAAAAAGCTACAAGTAGCACTTCATAGAAAAAATGACTGACACAAAAAATTTGCAGCTTTTTGCAAATTTGCAAAAATTGGCACGCACGTTGCCTATGATGTAATCTAAAGTACCATGAAGTTAAATTTTAAAGAAATTATCATTTATGCTAAATTATGCTAATTTATACGTAATGATGCATGAAATCAGACAATTTTGTATAAATCACTAAATAAAGCTCAAAATGGGCACATTTTTTGTGGAAATATTCTTTTCAGTGTCCTGAGCAAATATAAGAAAAAAAAATTACACCATCAGAAAAAATTTCCTAAGTATTTTATTGTTTTTTGAATTTCTTATGTATTTCTTTGTTTTTTCAACTTTATGTTTTTCATTCTTTTTTCAATGAAACTTGTCCGCGACATTGTTCTGAACAAGAAAATATGTTATTAATTGATATTAATCCATAAAACCTCAAAATAATCATGCTTTTATGAAATTTGCCTGTAAGCACAGTTTGCATTGAAATTGTACACGAATTCACGTTTTTGAGTAATTTTTGGTCTGACATGCACGTACATATTTATGCGCAACTTCAGAACCGCGCGCCCGGGTATCGCAAATTTGGTGTCAAAAGATGCGGGAGACTCGAAAGAAAAAAGTCACAAAACGTCGCGGCGATAGCTTTTCGCGTTAGCGATACATTGCGCGGAACGTCGAGGGGGGGCCTCGGAGCCCCCCCCCCCCGGCCTAGTTAGGGTTAAATCACATACATGTAGGCATGAATTTCAAAAAAAGAGATGAAAAAAAAAAGGGAAAAAAAGCTGCTTGCACATTTTTTTTTTTTTTTTTTTTTTGTCATGGTGATGTCCACAACCACAAATCTCTTGATGACACCCATAGACAACCAAATCAGGTTTTAAAAGTCCCCCAAAACACCACAGACTACCCAGGAAATGCTCGCTATTGCAAAGTCAAACATCCAGCAATGCTTGCCAATGTCTACCACAATTGATTATCTGTTGGCATCGATAGGAGTGCTATATCCCCAGAGCCATCATCTTCTAATGTCATTGGCATGGGACATGAACAGGCTACTAAAAGTAATACCAGTGCTAATAATAACACTCCCCCCCCCCCCTCCCCCCCCCCCCCACATTAGTATTTGGATTTCATGCCAGTTCATGACAGTACTATGAATACCTGATGATCCTTAAAAATGTTTAAAAATCATCAAACAAGGAAGAAAACATTGTTTGTTAGAGAGTATAGTTCAAAAATGGTTTGATTAGACGTCTGGTAATTTCACTGTCATTGAATGCTGTTAAAAATGTTTGGCTTTGTGATGTCAAAAATTCATATGCCATATACGAAATGAAAAAGGACAATGTTTTGTTCTGATCAATAAAATCCAGAAAAAACAAACAAACAAACATTGTTTGTCCACAAAGAAATGCTTTTCAAGATTTGACTCACAAGGCTTTGGTTCATCTTCATCGTATCACCCCCCCCCCCCCCAAAAAAAAAAAAAATGAATTTACACATCATCAGGAACCAACCCCAAGTTGTACGTGGGATGATTCCAAAATGGCTCCCATGTGAACTGTACGGATCAGACAGAAGCCAGTTAAGTTCAAAGCATTGGGATGATACTATAAGAGACAGACTTACACTTCCTAAAAGCCTTTAGCATTATTACCCATGTCATGACATTCTTTCTGACTAAACGCACACAATGCATTTTCTTCTTTGCTGTTGTTTTTTTTTATTGTCTTTCTTGATCACAGAATGTAGCAAGATGTAAAAAGCCAAGCCACGATGTGAATGTATCATGACATGCTACATGTATATCTACTGCTGTAGTATGCATTGCAAATAGAAAGACTGATGTAACCACTGTTTGTTTATTGAACATTATTGAAACCACCTGAACTTGAAAAAAAAAAAAAAAATCAAACACAGATAATTTACAAAGATACAGCACTGAAACACAAGAATGTATAAATATCCCTGACAAATAGAAGAGATGATTACACCAATCATAGATTAATCAGCTGACATCTCTTTGTTTTTTGATAAATATGTTATGAATTATGACGCAAGAGAGAGAGAGAAAGAAACCAAACACGGCATGTGACATAGAAAAAGAGATGATTCTACAAAATTTTATTTGTGAGAATGATCTTCAAAATATGCACAACGCAATGAGCCTGATAGAAGTCTCCCTGACACAAGAACAAGATTTAAATGCCGACAACTGACTGCAAACTATCTACCATGGATATCTAAAAGACAAACTCAGTCACAATAACACATTTTTATGGCCCCGAATAACAACGACAGTTTGTCCAGAATGTTATATAAGAAGAAATCCTTTCATCTAAAACAAAGTCTTAAAATGACAAAGATGCGCAGGTTCACAAACTGCCCACATATTACACAGTAATATGCTATGAATGAATGAATGTATTCTAAAGTGAAACACTGGAATGCTGATATTGCGAAAAGAGAAAGCAATGACTGGCTTTTATTGAGACATTTTTCTTTCTTTTTTTTTTCTTTTTTTTTAGATGAGTGGGTCTTTTTTGCAAGACTTCAACCACAGCTTACCTCATAATAAACCTCAGATTTTGTCTGAAATTAAAGAACACAAATCAAATCAGACATCCCATGATAGTGAAGCATTGCATTACTCTATGCCATGTTTGAACTGATCCGATGTGCCTCTGCAAATCCAATCCTTGGTATCTGTACATGTTTTGTACAACTAAACCTTTAATCCCACCACTTAAGCAAGTTTCCCGACACAATTTAGATACAAAGTACTTTTTTTTTTTGGGGGGGGGGGGTGTAGGTAATTCTAGGCTGTGACCTTGTCTGTTAACACTCGGCCTTTACAAATTGCCCTAAATCTCAGTAAATAATCTCTCTACACAATTTATTCATGAATTGGGTTTAATTAAAAAAAAAAAAAAAAAAAAAATAGGCTGTGATGGTTGACACTTGACTTCTACACAATATTGCTGCAAATCTCGGGTACTAACTTTCCCGTAGTAGTTATAAAGAATGCAGCAGGTTTGATCTGAACCTTACATTCAAAACTGTCTTTTGAAACAGCCCAAAAGTCAACATTATGACACACAAACTTTGACCCTTCACCCCTGATGGAGCCCTCACAAAATTTTGTCAAAGATCTAATCAGACAGTCGCCCTGTTGTGCTTCTTCCTTGCACACAACCTCTTTGAATTAAACTCAAGTTTCATGAATAGATGCAATTTCGATTTATGGTGCAAACGAAAGAGGGACGTGGACAATAATCTTCGAACGATAGACAAATGACCCAACAAAGGCATAGCCTCCAGTAATCTCAGTGCTATGAAATGTAAAGAGTAATGCCTGCTACGTGGGTTGCTTTTTCTTGCAATTGATGCAATGAGGTGCAGGAGCTGTATAGTTTTTGTTTGTGTTTTTGTTGTTTTAAATTCGTACATAAATCCTATTCACATTCTTTAAGTAGCTTAAGAATTCATTTAAACTAGGCTTTAGACAAGCAAACAGACGAACAAATTCTTGTGGGTGCTAGTTTAGTGCCAAGAGGAACTCACAATACAGACATCAATCCCATCTGCTCCCTTTTATTACAGTGCATCAGTACTAGTGCAGCTCTTTATGCAAAATTTAGAATACTACATTTTTTTTTTCTTAAACAGACAATAAATCAGCATTAACAGCATTAGAGCAGTCATAGCAACTCACAGACATATCTCCACCAAAAAAAAAAAAACAGAAAAGAAAAAAAGACAAAGACAAAGAAAGAAAAGTCCTTTAACGGTATCAAACACTCTTTAAAATGTGGACAGGCAGATGAGCAGAAGAAATTTCTTCCTCAAATTGGCAACACCAGCTTTACTTTAAGGCAGTGCCGTATATTAAAGAGAGTCTGGACAACTACTGGATTGGACGCCATGTCATTGCCCACCGTATTACACGTTACAGGATTTGCGTGTACACTCAGATGTATTAATGAAAACCTACCAAATAAGGGTTAGTGAACAATGGGCACTGGGTATGAGCGCACTTTGGTAACGACATGGCTCCGCAAGGATCACGGGACCAGTTTTGACCGATCACAGGCTTCAAAACTTAAGCCAAAAACTGAGTTGGCCAGACTCTCTTTATATATGGCAATGCTTTCAGGGCAATGTGAAAGCGCAAAGACCAAAGGAAGAGGGATCCCTCTCACCTTGGCGGAGTTCTTGAGCGGGCCCATGGTGGGGTCATCGCTGGTCTTCCCGGCGGCCATCTTGGTAGACGTGATGAGGTCTCCGAGAGCCGACGCCACGTCCTTGACTGCATTGATGAGGAGAACTTGGCCATCTGGATCATCTCCACCTGTATCAAAATTCAGTAAGAAATTCATTCAAAAAGTGATTTACTATTCTTCTGTATGTGGGTGTATTGTTTGTTTGTTGTTGTTGTTTTTACTGTCTTGTTTAATAATCAGCAAAGACTGCACAAGCTGTGTCTTCGTTATTTTTTGGTCCATGTACAATTACTGTTGATGTTTAAAAAACAAACCAAAACAAAAATTGGTGTCACACACAAAAAAATAAGGCATCATGCCTTTCATTGACCGTTGTTAAAATAGCCTTTGTAAGAAACCGACCAGTCTTCGTATAACTGCCAGGGTGCGACTTCAATGACTTATCCTGATTTGAGCAAAGTAGTCCCGATTAGGGGAAATTGTGATAAGAAAACATCTCCAGACCATAACTCTACATGTGAGATAAGATAGGCCCCTTTGATTTTAGTTTGTGTACACATGGACAGAAATACCTAACCTGGAGTGAAAGGTGATTCAAGTCATGAATACAATCACGATTTTGGTCATTTTGTGAACTTCCCACATTTTGAAGCACGCATGTGGCGTGCCGAGGTGCGAGAACCTACCGAGCGTGGCGGCACCAAGCTTGACGACGTCGGCCAGCTGCGTGATGGTGCCGACGGCGGACTGGGCGGCGATGGCCAGCTGCTCCTGGCTGTCTGCTGCACCCGATACCAGAGTCTTGGTGTCCTCCACCAGAGCACGCGCCGTCTTGAGGATGTTCTCCCTGGAGGGATGGAGGAGGGGGGAGGAGTGGGAGAAAAGAATATTTTGAGACACAACGGTACAAGACAACCAAAAACAGTCATAGATCAAACATTGTTGATGAATCACTTGTGTGAAACACACATACATATAACTTTAAATTTTAGATAGAGCTTGCTTGGGGATTCTTTCGTTTTTAAGTTAATAGCAATTTCACAAACATTCTCACAGGACCTTGGCTTTGCACATGTTTGAATCGTATGTGTAAATTGGCTTATAAGATTAGTTGGGATAATGTTGGACATCCAAAGATGATCAACAGAGAAATTACTTGACTTTTGGAAAGAAAGAAAAAAAAATAAAATCAAGCATCACATACGTTCCTTCTGGTCTTACCTGTGGTCTGCGAAAGAGCCAATGTCCGGCTCGGCGGACAGCGTTCCGGCCGAGGCAAACATGATGGTGGTGTCCAGGTCACCGATGATGCCGGAGACGGTGCTGGCCGCATCGATGCAGGCCTGGGTGCCGCGGGAGCCGGCCTGGAGGGCTGCCATCACGAAGTTGGCCTGCATTGCGAGGAGGGACACAATAAGGTCTTCTTCATCCAGGGTAGCCTCTTCAGTGTATTCAGCACTGAGAGATGACTGTAACAGCTTGAATTTCTTTTCTGCTACTTTAAAACTGTACCGACTCCTATTACGATGTCTATGTGCGAGTTGCCCAGGATGTCTGGCTTCCAGACATTTTCTTCGCAATTCACAATGTTGGATCATCATCCCCTTTAAAGTAGTCATAAAAACTTCATCACAAATAATACTATTCTATGAGGGAGACCACACACAAGTCACATGGGAAATTTGCAGGTCACTGAAATTCACATCTCCTGCTTTCTGGGTGGAGGGTCATTTCAAGTTTGCAAGGTACAGTTGTACATTTTTTTTTTCAAAGAAAACAACACACTAAAGAAAACAAATTCATTCTATTATGACTGCATTTTTTTTTTTTACTTCCTAAACTGGAATTTGTGAATGTCTGCATGTGAATTATCTATAAGTATGACCAAAGATTCTATACATGTAGCCTGAACATGTATGTACACATCATGATCTTTGTCAATTTGGCAATGCCCGGGCACAACAAAAGTCTGCACCTTTTCACAGGTGTTCCTGGCGCTGTCCACGAGCTCTTTCTTGGCCATGTTGTCAGTGGGGTTGCCCTGAACCGTACCTCCATTCTTGATCAGGCCGATGCAGGCGTGTCCAAGATCCTGCACCGTCTTCTTGATGCGCTCAGCAACCTGCCATAGCAACAGGACACGAGGATGGGAGACAGACAGAAGGAAAGACAAACGGGCGAGAAGAATAAGAAAAAAATCAAACAAAAGTTGAATCGTTTACATCAGAAAGGATGACTATTAACTGCTGAGGAACACATGTGCAATATAAGTCAAAGACAATCCACGAAACATGCACCTCTGACGGCATCTTCAGGTTTTTGAACCGATTACTGATGAACTAAAACACACAGACAGACAGACACACAGGCACACTCGTCACAGTTTCTACGCATTGCAATCACAGGGAAATTACATCCTCAGGTACATACGATATGAATTCATAACTACACCAATAGCACTGCTTTAGAAATCATGTACGTAAGCATCATCACATCTGAACTCTGGTAACCAGGCAACCGTTCATCATGTCTTCTCCATCGGCAGACTCCCTCAGCTCATCTTCAATAAGCAAATAAAAACCAGCGGATACCTGTAAAAACTTCTCAATGCTATGGTGCTAAAAAACAAATAAATAAAAAAATTGAAAAAGTAGAATTTTACTCTTGTGCATCAAGAGTCTCCAAGGCGAGACATGGCACATTAATCGAAGCAGAACTCAAAATGTCACGACCCTGCCAAGTGGAAAAACGCTCCCCCATGGGCAAGACGTACATGTAGCAAATGCCCCCCAAGTTAATATCCATGGAGTACATAGAAATACTTGTGTACGCACAATATGTGCAATTTGGAAAGCTGAATGAGATATTCATTAATCCATGGCAAAGAAATAGTCAAACCCTCACCAGGAGGTTACAAATCGCTAGTATCAAACTCCTGAAAAATAGTGTTCAGCAAATATTAATATTATACATATTATATGCCATTGGATACTAGTATACGAATATAGAGCTATACATAATTATGTATGTGTACAGATATTATTCAAAACATAATGTGAGGTTGTCTCTGTCCTTCTTTTCATATTTCATGTGCCCCCTCACCCCCCAAGAAAGAAAAGAAGTGAAGTACTTAAATGTTAACATTTCTTCTCTTTCATAAAGAATACAGGACAGATAACAATGTGTATGACCTGCCTAAACATTTAGGACTTGATGGTGTTGCAAAGTCTGAAATGGAATAGGGTAGATACTTAATGCCATTTACATTGTATTAGGGCACAATTTAGTTGGGGTTTCAAAACCTCTGACCCTCGCTTTTTAAAAAAAATCAGCAACAGTGTCAGGCAAAGTCACAGCTTCACTTTTGAAACATGTCTGGATCTCAGATACCGGTAGACACAAAGGACGATCTCATACTCTGCCACAGAAGTCCAACGTTGCACGTGCAAATTGAACACACATGGATGAGCACTTCCACGCCACGCTTGACAGGCATGGAAATCATATGCCCACGTAACATTTCATATTTTAAGTCAAAAGTAATACAATGGTACTTGAAAAAGGCAAAACATGCATACCAATGCATTGGTCTCTGCTGCTACTCTAGCGTAAACCATAACAACTTCTGATGTTTCTGTCGTATGATTGCCAAAGCTGGAAACTTGTCCCCTACCTGCACTTTGTGATACTACAGTACGCGTAAACAAAATTATACAAGCATCACTATTTTCATGCTATATACACATTTGTCAGATTGATATCACTGGGCTCAATGCTGTATGGAGTAGAGGGCAACATTCCTTGTGTATATTTACAATATACTTCCACTAACTACTACTACTACTACAACAACTACTACTGCAACTACTACTACTACTACTACAATTATTACTACTTACATATGCCTTCATCTAATTTCATTAAGTTATAATATTAGTAATTACAAAGACAAACACCTATTGGTCAAAAAAATTACAATGATGATTACAGCGATGACATATTTCAAGACCTTTGCATGTTCTGCAATATATATGATAAATAAAAGGGAAGACGCTCGACTTTAATAACCATGCATCGGGAAGTTGCGCACATCAATCGGCAAGCAATGTAATACACATCATACGCACACCATACATCCACAAAATTAATCCTACGAAGCCATTTTGTACCTCGCGGACGGAAAATCTGCCACCTTCCTCACTCAGGTGTTGACATTAATAACATTGCATTAAAAAAGGACAAGCACTGTGCACGAAAACCAAAATGTTTAATTTCAACAATTACAATGTCTTCGGTATTTTACTTCTCCTCATCCAGGCATGCAAAGTCTTCTACAAATAAGCAAACAAACAAAAATACATCAGACTTTTTTTTGATGATGAGGATGAGGGGACAAATATAAAGATGTATTTTCTTGCTGATCATACACAAGTGATGTTTTATTGTCATTATCTACATTGTATGTGTCATCTACTGTGCCATACACCGGCAAGGCTGCTGTACCCTACATAGATGATCTATAGCCAGAAATTGTATGAAGTGAACTAATAAGAATATATAGCCTCTTCTTAACCCATTAGTAACTGAACCGCCCGAATCTGCCCATCAGATTACTCCCTAAACTGCCCGAAACCGTCCGTCTGCTTTTTTTTTTTTGGGGGGGGGGGGGGGATAGTTTTATGCTTTATTATTTTGTTTTCATATAGAGTATATAATCACATAATTTAAAGAGGTCAAAGGTCAACAAAAGTATGTCAAAAATTATGTCTGTGACACACAAATCTCTTGGTAAAGTCTTAATAGGCTTTCAAATAAACATAACTTATAATGGACAAAATCAAACGTGCAGTGATCTATTTTGCATAATTTAGAAAATTGTTGAAATGAGAGTAACATTGATGCACCTTCCAGGAAACAATAGGCCATTGTGTACAAATTCTTCAGTTGCTAAAGGGTTTAGGGTATCTGCCACATTATGGAATCTACATAGCAGCCTGCAAAACAGCCTCACACATGATGTTTTACAAAAACTAGAGTTGCACACGTATATCAAACCTAGACCAATCAAGCCTACATCAACTACAACCATGTAACAAGTAAAAGCAGAGTACTACATGTGATAAAACTCTCCGCTGAGACGCAATTTTGCATTGCAATGGAACTTAATTTTACTAGTGCATTTGCATGTGCAACGTGTATGTATGGTTCAATGCCTTTTCTTGTCTGAGCTAGCTTCTTTTTTTTTTACATCTTTAATATGTCATCTCAAAAAATAAAACAAGTAAAAGCGTCAATGTCAGTCCTATTCTTAGTTCATGCCTGTGAGCATAAAAAATAATTCAACATGACTCATCATCAGAAAAGAGCCAGCATGTGCATGTGCAGGGTGCATGTGTGGTTGGATGTTTTCCCTTGAGTAATAAAGTTAGTCGTTTATTTTCTCATCTCACGTCTCACAAAATGAAACACGTAAAGGAGTCATTACCAGTCCTATTTTTATTCCATGCCTGTGAGCGCACAAAATAATAGAACATGACTCCCAACTAGAAAAGGGGCCAAGTGTGGGTGTGCAAGGTGCATATACGGTTGGATGTGTTTCCCTCGTTTGGAGGGCTTTCATCACATCTCACAAAATGAAACATGTAAAGGCGTTTGTTGTTTGCCGGTCCTATTTTCACTCCATGCCTGTGAGCGTAGAAAAGTAATAGAAGCTGACACATCACTAAGAGAGTGGCTGCAGCGCTGAATGGCTGGCCCACGAATGACTCATTTCAGCTCCAAGTGTGTCTGGTAACTTCAAGTCAATGAATAGCAATATATAGATAAAAGAAGCGTTTTGGCCCTAGAGCTGTGATGACTCAAGACAATTACCGGTATTTCTTCTTCCCCTTCTTTCCTGTCAAAGTAGATACATTCGGTTACTTTCAGTCATGCACATCATTTCTTGTCATAAAATTAAAAAGAAAAGATTGCTTGTACAACTGAAATAAATACTTGTTTTGATGGAAGCTCCAAGGACCATAAGTAGTCTAAGCTCATCAGCAATATCAAACAACAAAATGTGTACGCCCATGCATTGAATTATACTACTGGCTTCATTTTTGATGTCCGTATTCAGGATGGTCACTACAAATCAGCACTATAAACGTCTTGCTTCTATAAAGTTGTCCTTATCAAGCGGTGACGACTGTACTACAAAATAGTTAACAGTCAACCATCAAACAGCCAAATACTTGCAGTCATTTCTAGGAAATTTGGACTTCTCATGCACATGGTTGAGTAGTGGTGGTTTTGATTTCATGCGAGCATTTTGTAGCTAACGACATCTCTTGGTCGACTCGTTTGATACATTAAATATCACAAAACAGCATGGAGCATGCTTTCTTCTCCTACATACAAGTCGTACATGTATCAACTGCACGGGGAGGGATGGGGGGGGGGAGGGGGAAGAACAGTAGGCACTGTACTTCTCATCAATGGCTCTCCTTCTTTTCTGAACGCAAGGAGTGAACAGAAATAAGACAGTCATATTCTCAAGCACAGACTATTCATGGACGTCCTGTATGGACAAACAGCTGTGCACATAGTGAGTTTACTCATTCCTGCCATGATATGAAATAACATTCCTTTGTTGATCGACAAGCACTGAAACCATACACAAACTTAAAACTGCATAAAGAACACCTTGAAACACTTGGCACAAACAGTCACCTGCAAACTGCTGTGACTTAAAGAAGTACTTTCAAATCAAATCTTTGCAAAAGACTCATTGAATTGACTAAATGTCTAATTCAGAGGAATGAGACTCTCCTTACATTTTCATTGATGTGGTTAAAAACACTCGCGTAAATAAGTAAGTTACATTTTGCATAGATAATTTGCATACAACTGAGGCTGCTACACTATTGTAGATAATAACACTTCAAAAATGCGTAGCTACAATAAATTTGCCCATTTGATGTCATTTGTTACTACTGCATGTCTAGTTTCATGACAGTGTGAGATACTCCTTCATGTAATTAAAACAATAACAAATAATGTGGGTATGATTATGATGCAGTTGTTGCAGTTTCATAAGTCTTGACAAATCAAAGGCACAGTGACCTGCCTGAAAGAAAATTGCTTATGACAAAGTCTAGCACATAAAATTTGTGTACAGCTATCAATCAAATCCCACTTTTTTCTACATCATCAAGGTGTGGCCCACTTAAAAATTGTTGAAAACAAACAAACAAACAAACAAACAAACACTTCTCTTTTGAGAATATCTACAATGCATTTACAAATAACAGGGCTACAGAGCACACACTCTTCACAGTTCAAACACTCTGGCGTCTTGCGGGAGAAAAGAGGGCGCATAAAATCCCGACGATCATGAGCAACAACATCATGCCACACACGCCATGCTGGTTAGGAACACGTAATGACGTTTCTCGCCGGTCGTCAATCATAATTGAATCACAACACAAAAGTGCCACAATCGTCAAGTAGTGAAAACACAGTCCTCCATTTCAGTACTTAAATTCATTCTATAAACTCTACTTCCATGTAGTCATAGAAACAATACACCTGAGTTAATATATACAGGAATGTGACAGAGAGAGAGAGAAAGAAAGGGAGGTATAGATAAATAGACAGATGGGGGAGAGAGACAGAAACAGAGATAGATATAAAAAGATAGATTGAGATGAACAGATAGATTGATAGAGAGACAGACAGATAGATGAATAGATAGATAGATAGATATACAGATTGACAGATAGATAGAAAATAGATTGATTTATAAATTTACAGATAGAAGGATAGATGAACAGATAGATAGATAGACAGACATATATACAGCTTGACAGATAGATAGAGAGAGAGATAGATACACTGTAGATAGATATACACTGTTCATACTGAGAGATAGATAGATGGGTAGATAGACAGATAGATAGAAAGAGTGGGGTGGGGAAGAAAATATTCAAAGTCAGAAGGCTAGGTCTTGTGGGTTCAATGAACTTGTAAAGGTCTCGTGATTATTTGCGCTCGTTGATTTCTTAGAACCATGTGGTCTACTTCATGACGAAATGTTCCTCGCATGCATGTGGACGGGAGTTAAGAGTTGTTAGTCCTAGCTTTATGTACAGTGGAGCGGGGTCTCTTTCTCTCGAGAACAAAATGGGGACATTCTCATTAAAAACGCTGACAGCTACGGCGATGTACCACGAGACGCGTTGATACAGACACACAGAGACATCCAACAGGACGGGGAAAATGAGGCTGATGAACAAACATGCGGACAAGTACTCACACAAACACACAAACACATCCTTCCCTGCCTCTTTCTCATCTACGGCCATATGAATTCTTGTGGATGCTGTGCCTTGTACAATGTATATATGCTACTTTATAGTCTAAGTTGACAATCTCCTAATAACTAAACATAAACACAAGAAGCAAATTTTGAGCGACTTCAACAAATCAATGCTTGAATCTACTTTGCGCAAAATCAAAAGAAAAATATTTTCTGTCATACAAAATTTTGTGGCCCAAATGTCCCTTCATTTCTATGCCTATTGGTTTTGCAAGGAAAATTTTGTGCCCCTAATTCTACAGTCTGGCTGGATGCAACTCCTGTCAGATATAACATAAAACAAGTGATGTGTTGAACCCACATACAAGTAAATTTGTTCTCTTACAGGGTGTCATTCTGTTACAAAACACTGACTGTGTTATGTACAAACATTCTTCAGTTATTGCCTCCATTTATGACTGCCAGAGAAAGGACTGCTGGATATTGCCGTAGTCTGGTTCTCTAGAGATGGCAAATTCATGTATAAATCATGTACTTGTTTGACTATCACAGGGCATAAATTGACTGAAATTATCGAATAGTACGAAAGGAAATTGCAATGCGGCATCTTGCTGAGCAATAAAGTAAATCAAAGGAAATGGCAGAGTCCCAACCCTTCCCCATCCCATCTCATCCCACCCCATCCCTAGTCAATGCAATTCAAAATGACTCATGGTGCATCTCAATCACCATATAAGTCCAAAGAGGCAGAGTATAGATTCAGGTAGCAGAGAAGTTATTACTGAAAGTAAAATGAGGGGTTAAAAAAAAAAAAACAACTTTGAAATTATCCCTTATGTAGTCAGCTCTCAAAAGTTGCTCAGATCAGGGTGTTAAAAGAAGACACGGTGTGATGATGAATGACAATGGTATGTTTAGGAGTCATGGCTAGTGCACAAGGCTGAACTCGGTCGACCCCAGCAGGTTGATGTCGCTGTTGATTCCCGCACAGAGCTACGCCGCCTTCAAAAGTTTCTCGGACAAGGTATTCAGTTCAATGAGGGTGTGGTGTGATTGTACAGTACGTGATGATGGTGTTTAATCAGAGCTACACTTTATGAACGCTCAAGCAAGTATTCTGCTGGACACTACAGATCTGTCAGTGGCAGCTGCGGCTCAGGTGGGGGGCAAAATCAAGAGCGCTGGCAGAAATAGCAGGCGCTCGCATCCATAAATATCACCATAGAAAAACAGGACGGTGTAAATGTATCTAGCCATCACCAGTCGTTAATGTGATTTCAACACTGTCTGTCACCATGTTATTGCAACAACATTATATAATGCATAGTTATATCAGAAAAGTACAATCTTGATTATTGTATGACTGAGATTACAAAGTACCTTTTGTAAGTTTGGTTTAAGAAAAAATTTAATTTCATATTTACAATTCTTATCTCCTGGTGATGGCATGATGAAGGAAAGAGATAAAAAACAAAACAAACATATCAATGCAAAATGCAAATACTGTTCAAAGGTTTCATCGACAAGAAGATTCTCCCAACATAGAAAATGTACAGAATTCCTCTCAGCTCGAAAATATCGCACATTAGACATTGCTGCAAAAGAAACCTCCTAGGACTAGACTAGTGCTGCGATTGTGATGCAGGACTGCAACTCAAGATGCAAAAAAAAAAAAAAAAAAGATTCCTAACATTGCCAACTTAAAATCGCATTTTGTTTGTCCAGTCAGTGTAAAGATACATGTATGGAATTTGGGAATTTGAATTTGCATACATGTACAATGTTGTTGTTGTTGTTGTTGTTGTTGTTGTTGTCTGTTGTGTTTGTTCTTTTCTTAAATACTAGAAACCATTTACTGAAAATTTTCCAGAATTCATACATGCTGTTCTTGTCGAGGTTTGATAGAGGGTGATGAGAAAATCTCAGTCCCAATCCTATCACTTTTCTCTCCCACAATTAAAAAAAGGAAATCTACGCTGGAACTCTCTCTGCCTTTGTTACAAGGATATTTTTGCAAACGTGAGGTACATGTAATCTGCCAAAATATTGAGTGATGATGAAGAGGAATGGCATTTCTGTTCACAACAGTACCAGCCTCATTAAAACAAGCCCATATATAGTCCCCTTCATAGCACCTCATGTGACTAACAACAGCAAGATGCTCTGTACATGTGAAGTTGGACATGTAAAATATGAATCAATCAATCTTTCACATATATATATATATATATATATACATATATATATATATATATACCAACACGAGTTATGAAAAAAAAAATCATTACAATGGTTGTACTTCAATATAGATCTACCATCTCTGGTGTCTGTGCGATTCTTATTGATTCCTGCTGGCCAAAAAGGCATAAAAAATGCAAATGCTAAGAAGGATGCAAACATCAACATGCTTGGTCTGTGTTAAATGGGTCTCACGCCACAAGTACAAACAGAAATGAAATGATGAACATTACTCGGCTCTGTAAGGGGAGGTAAGGGCTCTCTTTCTACTTTGGAGATGGATATTAAAGCAAATTGAAATAGACATTATATAAATATACAAAATATGGCAACTAAAATGCGGCAGCGGCTTTGGCGAAAAAATTTAGTGAGGAAGAAGTCAGAATATGAACATAGGACCCACAAGTCGGTACTTTTCTGAGTTTTTCGTTTACCTCTTGGTTGGCGAACATCATCTGTCAAAGATGTTGGAGAACACACAAGAAAGACGACATTTTCAATACGACATTACAGTTCAGAAGATATTGGAATATCAGTAGATGTAAGGGGGTAGGGGGTTAAGATAGAGAGGGAAGGGGCGGGGAGGAAGGAGAGATGAAGTTCAGAAATGTGACACACAAGTCTAGGGCACTATATATAGTGGGCATTTCAAACAATGTTCCCCCATTCCGATTCAGGTTCATTGTGTGAGCACTGGCTATGGTCTAGAGGCACACCGAGGATTAATGACACAGGAAAAAGATACAACACTCATGTCTTGCAGGCTCATTCCATAAGAAGATGGTGAATTTCTAGGTAATCACAGTGTTCATTCGGGATCTGTTTCATCTTCTTCTCTTTTTTTTTTTCTGCTTTTACTTACGTCAAACGGAAGGGCACCTTGGGGGTCAAAATCCTAGAAATTCACGGAACATGGACAAAGAGTTGTTATGAAAGGAGGAAAAACACACTTGATCCAGAGGTACAGACTCGAGGCCAAGATCGGAATTTTGATAAGAACAAATAATGCACATCATTGGTCACTTGCAAACATAAAACAAAAATAAACCATCAAAGGCAATAAAATTCCTTGCAAACAGAAAAAATAAAAGTGGGGCAGAAAACGATTAGTTGCCACAAAGTTAATTGTAACATATTCACAGACCGCTGAATATGAACAAAACTCGAAAATTAAGAAATGTTTGCAACACAGGTGGAATTCCCAATATGCTTCAGCCAGTAATATCTGGACCACAGCACGGAATAGTCAACAGTTTAATAACAAAGTCAGATCTTTGACAAATCAAAGTGCAGAACAAAGCAGCTCAGAGTAATATTAGCAAGTCAATCACAAAAAAAAACCAAAAAAAATACATCTCTCGAAAAAAAGAAAGAGGAAAAAACTTCTTGAAGGCAAGTTTTTGTTGGCAAGTTTGTTTGTTTGTTTTTCAAAGTCTGTCCTTGACCCAACTCTCTTCATGTGATGAATTAGTCATGAGATGACTCCAGCATCCTACCTCCTGATTGGTCGATGCCTGAGCCCCACGAGCGTCCTGGGCCAGCTTGTTGTAGTGGTGCTGGAGCTGGTTGGCCAGCGTCCCAAGCTCTGCCACGTTGCTGTTAGCCTTGGTGACCTGTGCATAATGAGGAAAAGATCATTTAACCTTCTCAGAACCATTTCTCTCAAACTTTCCTCCTTATGGTTCACGATGGTTGTGATGATGAGTTTGGTACGGTTAATGTTCACACACACCAAAATTACCATCACCATCTACTTTTGTACCTTTATCTGCACTTCTTATTAAGAATCATAATCAAAAGCTCCAGACAAATTTTTTTTTTTAAAACTCTGTACCAGATCACTACAATTGTGTCATCACGATAAGCTACATATCCTAATAAAATTCACAAACTAAACTGAGAATATGAATCTTAAGGTAAAGAGAAAAATATATGGAGGACATAAAAGTACTGTAAATCAAGAGCAATATCACACTTCACAAAACTGCACATAATTTCTCAGCCAATCCACAATTGCAGACAGGATAAATGCCTGGTTGTGATTTTCAGATCTGAAAACATCATGTAAACAGCAAAATCATTTAAAACTTCAAAGGGTAAATCCTAAAAGATGTTTGGATGTTCAATGGGAAAATTCCCAGCAATACTTAGCTTCACTAAGGTGGCCTGTGGTGATCTACGATGGCTCCCTTTCACAAAACCCCTGCTAAATTTTTGTAGGTCATCCACTGAAAGCGTCAAAACTAAATGGCCAGAGTTATTCAATCGCCTCAAAGCTATGCATGACTCTACATCATGTACAGTATGTCCTATGCACATACACGTTCACGTATTATTTGTGTGTTGTCAATGCTCCACACATAAAGCATGCTGATACTAAATATTGTAGTGCCCTCCCTTTTAAAGAAGAGGATTTTAGTCAGTTGGTTTGTTTGGTTATTTTGTGTTTGTTTGCCTACGCATAAATGTGTGTATCTGTCTGTTTGTGTGAATGTGTGCGTGTGTTCCTTGTGTTTCTGAGTATGTCTGTGAGTGAATGGGGTGGGGTGGAGAATGAGGAGGAGTTTGACTGCTGATTTCACTCTTTAGAAATGATTCTTGTATCATGAGCTATGTTAATTTGTTCCCAAGTGAATGGCTATCATACTGAAATTTTCATTTGCCTGTTTCATATACACTTAAGTGAATATCTATGATTCATGTGATAGCTACTTATAAAATGCATAAAACCAAATAAAGATTTACGAAAAAAAAAAGTGTGTGTTTGAGTGATGAACATATTGCATGTTGAATTGATATAATGTCAGATCCTCACCATGTCTTGAGCTGTCTTGGTGATGGCCTTGGTGGTCTTCACCATGTCGGTCTGGTAATCCACAAAGTCTCCCATCTCACTCTCCGGTACCGCCTCCTCGGTCTACGGCGGTCAGTGGATGACAGATGAAAATATGGAAAGACAGACAGGGAGACAGACAGATGGAGACAGACAGACAGAGAAAAGGTGAGAGAAAAGATAGAGAGATAACATGAGAGAGACAGATATGTAAAGTAGATTCCTCTTTATGCATCAACATTTAAAAACAACACAGCAATCAAATTACCCTCCGATAACTGCAGGATTTTAAAACGTAACCAATTATTACAGACAAACCAACACATAAATGGAAAATATACAGTCATACACTGTACACACATGAAAAAAGAAAAACAACCAACATACAATATGTTATGCTCTGTTGAGAGATCTCTCTTGAATAGTTATTTCATGACACACAATGCCAAGTCACTTTCATATCACTTTCTGTTCCTTCTAGAGAAACCATGATTTTGTTCTTTCTTTTCATACTCCTTGATTCTTTGTCAATGAGCACTGGGGAAGCCGTGGCAGTTATCATTCTGTTCAAGCTAGTCTTATTGCAATACAGGTTTACCAGATTTTCAGATTTATTGGTCATCAATCCTGCGGAACACTATAAAGCACTGATATGTTCTTAATGCAGGTGCAATTTCACATGGCTGTGATTATCCTTGAATCATTAGGAATCATTACTTGACAATCATCTGTATCATTCTTAAAGAAATCAATGTCTTTGTAGAAATCACAAATTGTTGATGGAGTATATGAAGGAAAGCATTTGCCATTACCATCTTTGTCATCATCATCGCCTCCATCACCATCACCATCACCATCATTTATTCATCATCACTATCAATATCATCATCTTTTCTATTATCATCCAATGTTCGTATTCCTTAGAAGCAGAGGGAGCATAATCATCTCGCTTATCTGCACTCAATACAGATTCACCACCGGTCTCCGCATCATCATCACTGCAATCATCTTTGCCAGCATCTGCCATAATCTTGATCTCATATAGCAGCAGCAGCATTACACTCTACCCAAGCTCTTTCCACCCTGATCATTGCATGACAATTATCACCATTGATGTCATCATCGTCATCATCATCATCATCATCATCATCATCATCATCATCATCATCATCACCATCAGCAGCACCATCATCCAGCATCAGCATCATCTGTGGCAGCAGTAGCACTATTTCAAGCATCATCATCATGACCATCATCCCAGTTTCCTTGGTTACCACCTCTTCCACTCACCACAAGAATGGCCTTGGAGATGCTGTCCATCATGCCCGTGACGATGCCAAACTCACTTGCCGCTTCCTCTAGGGTTGTCATGAGGTCATCCACGGCTTCTTTCATGCCCTGGGCTGCCTCGTCCACGGCGGGGTGAGTGTGCGTGGCCTAACAAGAGTTTTTCACAAACACAAACATAATGTTTCAAACATGAGCTCACAAACTGCAAACTATTTTAATATCAAGGAAGTAGTCCATAAAAATGGTAGACTCCATAAACCAGATAAAATGCACACTACCTACAAATTTAGGACCTTACAACTATCTGCAAATGCTATAAAACCATTTTAGGGATAGTTGGAATAGACTAAATTGAAAGTTTTCGTAATTTTCATTTAACAGATGTTGATTAGCTTCTATTAGGTCAAACTGTTTTCCAGTATGGGTTAAAAACCAACACCAACAAATATCTACCTTGATGCTGGTTTGAAACAAAGTAGCAGAAATAAAGAGCTGCAGTTTGAGTTTGTTTTCTTTTCTCTTTACAATGAAGTTAGATATCACATATTCTAAAGCCTGAACAAGGACCTTGTCATCAGCCACTTTCTAGTGAAAAGCAAAACCTCATGACATGCCATCAAACAGCAAAAATCTATAGAGAGGCATCTAGTGAGCTGTGGGGTGTACCTTGGGGTTTCCCCCACTCTCCTTGGAGACATAGAGCAGCTGAAGGGTGGACTCTGCCACCGTCTTGGTCTGGTCCAGGAGGGCCATCTGTCTCTGGGAGCTGATGCTCTTGGATGCGGCGCCAATGGCGTTGCGGGTCAGCGGCTCGAAGTAGTTTGCAATGGATGTCACCTGAATGCCGCCCAAAATGGTAAATGCACGAAAGCAAAGTACACGTATTCACTTTATCTGTACAGGAGCATTTGTGTGTATACTGAGACATGAGGTAGAAAAAAAAACAAACAAACAAACAAACATTGTGTATATGACAGGAATATGATAATATGCAAATATCCATGGAATGTGATGAAGGACTATACCGATTCTGGGTCACAATTTTTGGGAAGATGATTTCCTACTCAAAGTTATTTGCAAGATCATGAAAATAAATACAACAACAACACAAACCTAAAAACAACACCTTTAGTAAAGCATGCCCTGTTGCAAGTTCATCATATGTTACAATGGCAATCTATTAAACATTCTGGGAGGATTTACATGACTGTAAGCTCTCACAAAGTTGGTAGGATATCCGTCTGCTTTGGAATTCTGACTTTAATCAAACCCTGTCTTTCAGGCTACCATTCCAAAATACAACTGATAAACATTCATCATTTGCCAAGAAGGCAAAAGCGCAAATGTCCCAATAAAACAGCAAAAGGGCCCCTTTGTCCCAATAAATCTGCATCATTTTGCGTCAGCCAAAATCGTATCCTTATTCTGTCAAATATCAGCTGCCTGATGTATTGCATAATTTTCATATTCTTATCAATATATTCTATTCTACACAATACTTTGGGGCCAGAAACACCACAGTATTTCACAAATGAGAATGGTGCCAACAAATTACTATGGTATTAATACCAGCGTAATTCTAATGTAAATGCACTTGATGAAATAATGACATGAAGAGGAGAAAAAAGAAGTAATTCTAAATATTTTCTAACCCCGTGGCCGAGTTTCTCTGCCTCTCCCTTAGCTGCATTGGCGACTTGGTCGATCTTATCCCGGATCTGCGCAGCGCTGTTGCTGAGCGTCTCTGTGAATCCCTGTACAGGAGGTAACAACAAATGGTAAAATTTTGAGTTCTTCTGTTTCTAATGACACATCAAAACAAATGCATATAATCCTTTGCATGATAGATACTGTGGGGTGTGACATTTGTGAAAATTTCAGTGTGGTAAATTATTCAATATTTACGAGGAATACAGGTAAAAATAATCAGACACTTACACAGCATTTCCTCGCTGCTTTACAGACACAGAAAAATTCCACTGTTCACTATCTCACTGGGTTTGCTATGCTAAAGTAACCATGTGATAGCTATAGAAATGGCCATTCATTAATTTGCATACACTAGTAGATCTGGACATACAGGTGGCTTCAATTGTCATTTTTCTATTTCTCTCTCTCCTTTCATCAAAACTGTCATAATATAATCATAATACATGTATATTGAAATTAATAATTCATAAAAAGTCTGTTAATCCCAGCCCCCACTTTCCCCACTCCCCCCCCCCCCCCCCCCACACACACACACACACATAATCCAGCATGTGGCAGGTCCATGTACATACATCTCTAGATGTACCGCTGACCAATACTTTCATAATACCTTGAGGTTGTTCTCATCCTGTGGTGGCAGCATCTGACCAACGGCAGCCAGGGAGGCCTGGTCCAGTGACCGCACCGCCTGGTTGACCTTGTGGATGGCCTCATCACATTCCTTCTGACCTGGTGCACGATCCCTGGTGAGCGGAAGAAAAACGAACAAAATGCATGTTTGACTTCATTCATAAGGTATATGATAACCCTTCTCATTCAAATGTATAGTCCAACTTCAACCTGTTAGTTGGCCATGTCGGGACTGGCACCTATCCAGATGATCAATTTGGCTGACCTTATATACATTGTACAATGTACGAGAAACAATGTTCGCACACATGTACATTGTAATGATAGACTCAGAGATGAAGCAATAGCATGCTAGCTAGCGATGGCCCGGCCCAACGATGAGCATGCGCCACGCCTTGGGTAAAACTTGTGTGTGTTGACTTGTGTGTGTACAATTTGTGAATGTGCTTGTGTTCATATTGTGCATGGTTTGTAGAGGACACATTGCTGCCAACAGTTTTGGGCATTCTCCGTTAGCGTGTTTATTGACTGATCGGCTTTTCCCTGCTCATTGACTGATTGCCTCTACTGCGCCATGATTTATTGAAAAGTTTTCAGTCCATGTTCTTACGGTCAATATTTTGTTCTGATTTCTGATCATTTTGAGTTTTTGTTTTGTTTTTTTTTAGTTTCATGTCACATGAAATGTGCAAAAAATTACCAAACCACAAAAACTTTCAATCAACTTCTACAATTTATGACAAAAGCAAGCACAAAACAGTTCCTTCTTTTCAGTCAGAAGAGATTAAAAAAAAAAAACCCAACATTTTCACCCACCTGATGGATGCGATGAGCTCCTTGATGGAATCTGAGACGTTCTTGCTGTGGTTGGCAAGCAGCTGCCAGGTGGGCGGGTCCTTGGGGTTCATGGCCAGCGGCTTGGCCGTCTGGATCAAGGCACTGGAGCTGGTGATCATGCGCTTGCCCGCTGTCGTGATGGGCTCCATGGCCATTCGGGCCTGCCAATTTGAGGATCATTTCACACAAATCATTAAAAAAATATATACGACTTGAAGGGAAAGTCCACACTGATAATTAGTTGGTGTGAATAGAAGCAGTAAAATTAGAGGAACGGGACAGCGAAAGGTTTGAGCAAATTACAAGAAAAACTGAGAAAGTTATGATTTTACGATGTCATTATCAATCAGACATAAATTTACATTTCTGTGATGTCACACATATGTACATCTCACCTTCATTGAAATGAAATAAGGAATTTTCATTTTCCCCATCATATAAATCTTAATTCGCACATACACCCTTAAAAGTCAGCTCACAAGCTACACCATAATTGTACATCATGGAGTTGCCAATTCACACTTGACTGATAAAAAAAAAAAAAATCATAACTATCCCAATTTTGATCAGAATTTCCTTAAATATTCCCTGTTCTGTTCCTCTAATTTTTCTGCTCTTATCCGCAAAAAACTAACTTTCAGGGTGGACTTTCCTGTTTATGCAGGCATGGGACAGTACAGCATTCTCTGAGGCTGCTCAATCAAATCTGGCAAGTTCTGCTTTGATGAGGTACAAATTGTAAAGGGCTGCATGTTCACTTCCCTCAATGGTAAAGACAAAACTTTGCACTGTCTATCTTACACCACTCACCAGTCCCTGAAATCAGTTTCCATGCTAGAGTGAATCGCATGCAGCTTGTTGGAAAATAAGATTGTAAGGGCATGATCGATCATCGCATTATGTTTTACCTGTCCACAATGCTAATGGGGAGGGTTTTTCTGGAAAAAAAGTTGTGTACTACAACTTAAATTATTCTACACTTTTGATCTCAACAGAGTCCAAAGCAACTCATCATCTTATAGCAAATCGCATCATCCAGGTAAGTTTTATGGTAGACCCTTTCGATGCATTCTAAGTAAATTCCAAGTGATGAAGAATTAATTTGAGGAAAATTAATTTTGAGCCCTTCTCAGAACTATGTTTTGGCTTTAAAATAAAACAGAGAGTAGTATTCGCTCACTTCTTCAAGAAGTCCTCGACCAGCTTACCTGAGGTGTGATCTTGGCAGGCACACTGGTGAACTCTGGAGAGCTGGCGAACGTGATGAGGCTCTCAACCGCGTCCACGAGGGGGCGCGTCGCTTCGCCGCAGTTCTTGCGGTTCTGCTCGGTAAAGTTTCCATCGAGATCCTGTCACGGGAACAGAAGATCGAATAAAAGTTGAATGTACATGTAGAAGGCTCTCTTGGCATAGCACTTAAATTCATACTTCAAAGGATACTTTCAATTTTGTGATGCGGTCAAGAGCCGTTCTCCGTGGCAACTGTCTTCACTGCAAGTCCCTCCCCCCACCTCCCATAGAAGGATATAAACATGGCCAATACATGGCAAAGGAGTCACATCAAAAGCACAGCTAGAACTTTCTGCACGACAACACTGTGACAGTATCACACATTATTCCTCTCCCTTTCCTCTGGCTTCCTCTACACTACACTAAACTTGATCACAAGGTACTGAAAATGCTGACTTTTTTTTTTTCTGTGCTAGTAATTGTTTGCCCTCAGCAGGGTAAGATGAATTCCATGTATTTTTACTTTTGCGGACATTACAATAAATGAGCGTGCACTTCAAATAGCTCACCATTGCCAAGATAGTTAACGTCTTTTGGCAGCACAGACTACAGTACAAGGTAACTAATTCGTATCGCAACTAATTCCCCCGCACAATAGGACTAGCGAACATGCAGAAAACTACAAGTAACAAAATGGTTTACACCCCTATAACATACCTACATGTACCTTGAGATCTAACATACGAAATATCTGATATAAAAACACCATGGAAAAGAATTTGCACACTTTTTTTTCGTGGTAGTTTCACGTAGTATGAAAATGGGCAAAAATTTCCATACACTGACAATTTCCTCTTGTACAGTACATGTTGTGGACTTTTGTCTCCATACCTTGATGCTCTTGACAAGGTTGGCGGTGCTGTTGGCCACGTCCTTGGCGGACTGGACAAAGTGCTTCTTGGCCACCGGGTTGCTGGTCTTGGACGAAGCCACTCGGCAGATGTTGCAGAGGGCAGAGGTGTGCTTGGCTACCTCGGTAGCCGCAGCCAAGACCTGGATGAAAATGAGACGTGGGCAAGTGAATAAAAACAGCAACCACGAGTAGAATTTTTTTTTTCCCTATGCTCAATTGGGCCATCAAGGACTCTGAAGGTAATGAGCAATATTTGACCAGTACTGTGTGAAAGATTATAATTGATATTATCATCATGCCTGAGAATAACCAAATTTTATAAATCTAATACTTTCTTCCCATTAATGTATGTATGTATATATGTATGTAAGTACGTATGTATGTATGCATACATATACATGTATCTATGTGTGTGTTTGTGTTCATGAGTGTATGTACAATGTATATATGTGTGTAAGGGCAGTATCTTATTCTGCACAATCATATATTGTTTGTTTGTTTTTTAAAGAAAGGAATGAATCCCTCAAAATTTGGGACTTAATTCTTACCTGCTGCTGTGAACTGTCTGGGTTCAGCAAACTCTGGCATGCCGACTGGATAGCCTGGAAGGCTCGCGCAAACTGGGACTGGTCCACTAGCCCCGGTCTACCGGCCACACTCGATGGGTCGGAGATTCCGACAAGGTAAGCCGACTGTTTGCAGCAAAAGCGGCATAGAAAAACGAGAAAATACTGGGTAAATTACTGTAGCACCAACATGGCATGCACCATGTAAATTATTGAAGGTTGAATGCATTTGTCCGCTATACTTGTGTGCACCAGACACTCATCACGATGTCCTCAGATATCAATGAAAACTGCAATTTCCTCAACATAAAATGTCACTACGCTCACACAAACATATCACAACAAAGTTTATGAAATCCCATCACCACAATCAAAGGTGATGAACACCGCATATTAATTGAATAAATATCAGCTTTAAAGACTATTAACAGAGTATATGAATACATCAATATTCAATTATTTAAGATTGCTCGTTATTTTCAAAACACAAGCAGATGTCATCAGTAGCTAGGAAAGTTTTCGGGAAGGGTAAACCATCTCACCTGAGCAGCGGCTTCGGTGAGACCGCACACAGCTTGGCCCGCCCTCTCGACGCTCTGGCCGAATTTTTCCAGCTCTCCCTCCTTGGCGTTCTGGGTGATGCCAGCCATACTTTCACCAAGGTCCTGTCGTACAAAAAAAATAAAGAGAAGTTAGAAAAGACACACAGACAGGTGTCAGCAAGCCCTACGAGATCCTTTCTACATTCATTTTACAGACTTGAGGAAGATACTCGGTCAACGAGCAGCGTCGTTCAAGGGAAAAACAAAAATGTAAAAGACATCAGAAAGAGGGTCTTGTTTTCTTTCTAGAATAATAACATACACTGTGTGTGAATGTGAGATTTACTCTGTGGTGGTTCTATAATGAGATTACTTAACATCGTGTCTCTCTTTGGCTAATTCAAAACAATGAAAGTGAAGAGACAGGACTAATCATGGTATGTCTGTTCTGAAACTATCATGTGCAAGTTGCTCGCATGATGTGACCTATGACCTCCGATCAAGCAAATGACTTTGTGAACACCACGCGAGGAACATCGTAGTCACCTTGGATTTGAGCATGACTGCGTCCAGGCACTCAAAGTAGGTGGCGTCGTTGACCGGCTCGTTGATGTTGTCCAGGATGGACTTGATCGCCTGGATGTTGCGGAGGGCGTTGTCGCATTCCTTCTGTCCGGGGGCGCTCTGCATGAAGGTGTTGAGCAGTGTGTTGATGCTGTCTGTCACTTGCCTGCATGCACAGAGCAAAAATACCGATCTCTGGTTGTTTATCATGGCATTCTGAGTGATGGAAATTATCTTGGAGTAGTACAGAATGAATACCATAATCTATCAAGTATATGACAAAAATATGTCAGTATTAAATTGTTTCAAACAGAGGAGCGCAAGCTACAGCAATTCAAGTTTGCAGCAAAAACCTGAAGATCAAAAATAAATGCTCATATTTCCTACATGTAAAGCAACAGGAGGAACACAGAATCTATCAAGAAGAAATTAGTGTAGCCAAATCAAAACAAAAGAAGACCTGAACTGATGAGGATCCAAGTAGAAAGTAACATGGGAATGATACTGTGTATGATGGTCAACTTGAGCTACACACATATGAAATATCTTCATGCTACCATCATATCAGAACACTTTGTTACATTGTAGTTCCCAATTTATGCAGTGACATGTCACTAAGTCACTATCCAAGCAACATCATCACCATGGCAACCAAACTAACCTCGCTGCAGCGGCCAGCAGATTCTTGGCATTGGGCGCGTTGGGGTCCACAGACATGGCCTTAACAGCCAGCAGCAGCTTACTGGAGGAGACTGAGATGTTCTTTAGACTACCAACCATATTACTCTGAGCTTCCGCCTGCAAAGAAAGAGAGCATCAGTGACTCTCATATTAGTCCTACATACTGAAATTGGCGTTGGTGTTGGTAAGTATAAAAATGGTGGTAAAAGGTCCAGACTGAATCATGCAGCTTTACTAGTGTACACATTGTACACAGTCTATGGTAATATTATTCAGTTTTGGGTAGTGAAACATTCATTAGGAAGGATGTTGTATGATCTGTGATTAATTCCATATGAGTTTTACAGGGGGAAAAATCATACAAAAACAAAACAAGCAAATTTGGAAAGATGCATTTTTGTAGGAGTGCTTTGGTAAAGTGATTTAATTTCAATTCACTTCTGGAATGCATCAATGTTCTATCCATTCATCTCTCCATGTATTCATTTATCATTTACCTATCTAATTATCTGTCCCTTCATTAGATTCAATCCAATCACAGTGGCCAGTTCAGTAATCTGGTAATTAAACTGGAAATACCCCGTGCTATCAAGTCACGTAAAAACAAATTCAAGAGTTGAGATATGGTGGGGGAAAAAAAAAAGAAAAGGAAAGAAAAAGAGTTCAATCATCTTACTGATGCGGTCCTGGCCATGCCCATTCCAGAGTCCATCAGGTCCTGGAACTCCCGGCTGAACTCGTTGGCTGCCATGGCCAGTTCCTCGGGGGTGCCCCGGGCTGCAACCACCAGTTCCCCGCTGGCCACATTCAGGCCCTGGGCCGCTCGGTTGAGACTGTTCTGGTGCTCAGGGTAACTCTTGTGCTCCCCAGCCGGCAGCTGATGGGTTAACACCCCATCCCGAAGTGGTCCAGTTCAAGTAATAAAGGTGGGGGGGGGGGGGGGAGGGGGTAGGGGGTGGAAAGTGAAGCAGGGTATCCAACATACAAGGTGTATGTTGAAATATGGGTAGAATACGTGGAGATTAGGATTGGATCAAGAGGGGAAGTATAGGGTGGGGGAGGGGTGTTCACACACATGGTGTTGTGCACACATAGCCAAGGAAGATGTACAGACATTGAGAATTGGGAGGTGGCAGGGGGAGAAGGGAAAATACAACGGGAAAATTGAATTAGCATCACTACAATCAGTCACATCATTGACAGTTTCATAAAAAGTTCTCCTCTACTTTTCCAAACATCTGCCTCTTAGGTAATTAAGGAATGCTTGCTGTCATTTTATCCAAATAAACAGTGTATCTGGCTTCTCATTGGTATGCCTTTTGGGTTGTTGCTTTATATGCCACTTCTACATTATCTCATCTCAACAATTTTGATCGGTTACAAACTTCAACTCGTCGTTTTCTCATCATGACAAGATGCTTTAGCCGAAAATATTCAGAAAACTCATCCCCCGACTTCCATCACATATTCTTGCAATATCAAATGTAAAAATGACAAATACAATGTATCTGAAAGAGAAAAGAAGTGCAGTGAGTTGAGGGCTTAAACTTATACAAGACTTTAGTAAGAGATAAATTACTATATATCCCAGCAAAGCACTAGGTGCATTGCTGGGAAATCGTTGGCTGTTGTCAAACATTCTAATCAGTGGCTCTTTCCTGAAATTTCTTCTAAATGACAAAAAAAAAGGTCACATTTATCATTTATGAAGAAAAGTGAAGTGCATTGTACATGTAAATTGTGTGTGAGAGATTATATTATGATGAGGTTAGTGTACACAGAAACAAAAAAATGTGTGTTGAGTCGATGAGAACAGATAATGTGACATTCTACTATTGTTCTAGAAGTAGAGAGATCTGTGTGTAGTGTCTGTTGGTTTCTATTGGGAGGGAGAGTGGAATATTTCAGAGTGCCACTAACAAAATTAAAAGCATACTGTCAATTATATCCAGCACTCTTGACACAATGCATAAAAGCAATACACAGGCAACTTGAAGCCATTCAGCGAACATTCTCATTTAAATACAATACATTTGGAACATGATTGTCAAAGACATACAGGCGGAACTGACCGTAAAACAATGTTGAATGTCATACATGTCCTTTTTTTTTTCACTTTTCTCTGTACAAGTCAAGACTCCTAAATTGAATGCACATGAATGAATTTTCACTAGAACATGACTATTACGATTACTACCACATGGAAGTACAACTGAAAAAGACACAGTTGATCCATTCTGGGATATTGCACAGAAGAATGATTTTGTGATACAGTCATATGGAGAAGAAATGAGGACAATGAATGAGTCAAACCATGGTAATATGGCAGAATGCAAACTTTTCTTTCGTTGCCCAAAGTATCTAAAACCAAACAAATATCCTGTATGAACTGTGCACGCATTGTACTCAACCATGGGTAGGTCAAACCCATCGAGCAGTTGTGATGAAAAATTGATCATTAGAATCAAAATCAGACTTCCATATCAATCTCTTTATTTGTCATCAAGCAAATTGAAATATCAAGACATTTGTGGACATAAACACAACCTGCTCAGATGTGTTTCGATTCTTCCAGTCAAGGGTTTATGTCACAAAAGTGCAGATGATAAATGTCTGCAGTGATAGGTGATTTCAACTTCTGTTCTACACTGCTTACTGCAACAAAGAAAAAAAAAAAACTACAGGAAAAAAAAAATCAATGAATTTTCTACATAAACCCAAAGGAAGAGTATGCAATGGTGCAATATGTGAGAACACTGACATACACTTGCGAAGAGAGATTCCAGCTCTTCCGCAGAAATGTTGGACGTTGGGGACATTGCGTCCATGACCACACTTTGGCGAGTACATGGGTCAAGCCACTATGGCAACAATTTACGCCCAGTGAATGAATGGTTGAACAGGAACCAGAATGCAGGGCAAAAGGAGGTAAGATGGTTTGGGATGGAGAACGTGGTAAGAAAAGAACAAGACAAAAGAGGGAAGGAAAGAGGAGTATAAGGGAAAGCGTGGAAAGAGGATGAAAGATCAATGATCAAGAGAAAATATAATCCATTGTAGTTTCCAGGAAATGTAGAAGGTAATACATGGAGTTAAGAAAGGAAAAGATATCAATGATATAATTTCGGGGAGAGAATCAAATGATTCAGAACAAGATGAGACACACACCGTAGTAGGTAGATGAAATAACAAGAGAAATGCAAAGATGGAAGAGGCAAAGGAGGAAAGGCAGAGAAAAAGTGAGAGATGAAGGACGAATGAGAGATAGTAATGAGGAAGAGTGAGGGACAGAAGACGAGTAAGAGGTGGAGAAAGGGTGGGGATAGAGGATGAATAAGAGATAGGGGATGAGCGAGAGATAGTATGAAGAGTGAGAGATAGAGGATGAGAGAGAGATAGTATAAAGAGTGAGAGACAGAAGACGAGTAAGAGGTGGAGAAAGAGTGGGGATAGAGGATGAATAAGAGATAGGGGATGAGCGAGAGATAGTATGAAGAGTGAGAGATAGAGGATGAGAGAGAGATAGTATAAAGAGTGAGAGACAGAAGACGAGTAAGAGGTGGAGAAAGAGTGGGGATAGAGGATGAATAAGAGATAGGGGATGAGCGAGAGATAGTATGAAGAGTGAGAGATAGAGGATGAATGAGAGATAGTATGAAGAGTGAGAGACAGAAGACGAGCAAGAGGTAGAGGATGAATAAGAGATAGATAGAGGAAGAGTCAGAGATAGACAATGAGCAAGAGATAGAGGATGAGAAAGAGATATAAGATGAGTGAGAGATAGAAGATGAGCAAGAGGTAGAGGATGAGTAAGAGATAGAGGAAGAGTCAGAGAGAGAAGATGAGCAAAAGGTAGAAGATGAGAGAGATAAGATGAGTGAGAGATATAAGGTGAGCAAGAAGTAGAGGAGAGAGAGATAGATAGAGGAAGAGTCAGGGATAGAAGATGAGCGAGAGATACAGGATGAGTAGGAGATAGAGGCAGAGTCAAAAATAGACAAAAAGGCAGAAAAGAGGGGGATGGGCAGGGGAAATGAATGGATAGGGAAAGGAGGCTCAAGGACATTGGGTTCACATGGCGGTGATGGACACGGAAGTGAAGGTGAAGAGATCAAGTCCCGATGTGGGTTAAGGGTGCGGAGAAAGTACCGGTGTCGCCACAGTAGTAGGACACATGCAAACATACATGGAAAGAGACAGGAAAAGAATAAAAACATACAAAATGATAATTACAATGACAAAGGAGAGGAAAACACACTCAGCAATGTCGAACAAAATAAACAATAACGGGCAAATGAAAATTGAGAAAAGAACAAACAAACATAACAAACAAACATATAAACAGACAACCAATCAAAAGTCAAAAGAAGACAAGATACATGTGCACATACAAATGGGAAATGAAAACCTTCACTTGTAGGATGCACAACATCATGGATTAGGAGATGAACTTGAAATGACAAAATGTTGCACATTTTAAGAACAAATAATATTGCTAAAAAGGTAACCTATAGTGATCTTGGAAACTTTAATACCAAATGTCATTAAAAGATGCACATACCTTGGGCAGTAATAATCTCTTCTATCACTAGGTAATATGCTGGTAAAAGTCACTTATTACACAATTGATTCAAAAAGACGACATACTGACCTTTCTCTAGACACTTTTGCTTGCCTTTATACAGCTTACATGTACAACTACAAAGTATCCGAACAAACTCACAGTAAGATCAAGGCACACGGTGCCCTGCTACACACAAAATCTTGACCACATGTACTGGACATGGCTGGTAGGGACTGATTGGGAGATATTCCATGGTTAAACTTTCTATTTTTGTACTTTGGGTTAATTTTTTCTTCTTCTTTCTTTCTTTCTTTCTATCTTTTGAAGGAGGTATTCATCATTCCAGAAAAAAAAGGTTGCATTTTCACTTCTGTGCGTGATGCACGATGTACTATTTTCTTCATTCTTCTTTTCCTTCTTCTTCCTTTTCAAATCTGCTTTCACACTTGACCGAGAGATCTCAAAAGGGGGCCTGTACTGCAGGAGGGCCTAGGACTGGTACTGGATTACTGTTCCAGAAAAAGAAAACAACTCCCTTTTCTCATTCCTCTTCTGTGTGACAACCCCCTCACCCCAAAAGGGGAAACAAATAACTCAACCTGGGATGAACAGAGAAATCTCCAGGGGGTGGGGGGGGGGGAGGGGTCCAAAGGGAATCATCTATTTTGAGCAAACTTTGCAAAGGATGACCAAATCATGCAGCACTGCTCTTTCATTTGTCCAGCACAAAAATACAAGAAGTGAATGGCAATGTCCTCTGTCACATTAGAAAACCTATTTCATCTTCATTTTCAATCAAGTGAACACTGCCATTCCATCAGTCATTCAGAGCTGAAATATTGGGGGATCAAAGTCTTTCACACAACAAAACGTACACGCGTAGAGGTCAAATTTCCTGAATTTGCCATTAGATAGCTTTTCTGGATTTTCTTTCTCTCATTCCCCTTCCCCTCCCCCTCCTCCCAGCTTTGCATAAGATTTTGAAACTGTTCTGTTCTTTGTTGTTACTTTCTCAGAGTGTTTATCGTAGTGAGATAAGTTGCTGCCGTTTATTGCAAGGGAAAATGGTTCATTGGAACAACCTTTTGGCACCTAACCTCACTTTGTCTTCTAAGGACTACTGATAATTTGATATATACATTGTACCTGATAAAGTTCCGTCACATTCTTCACCCTATAATCAGTTCACCGACATCTCAGCCATGCACATACCCTATTCAACTGGTAAACAGCAAACAAACATAGGCTCTGGATATCGTGTTAACACTTCTTGATCTTTCTGATCAATCTCCTGTGAGTGTGAAATTTTTTGCAAATTTCTTCTTTTTTTGTGTCTAACTTTGCAAGACCAAAATTTGTGTGATTTGTATTTGTTTTTGTTTTTACTTATTTAGATTCCACTCACTATATATTGAAATTTACATGGCTGATACAAAGGACAAAATGTTGGCAAAGTTTTTTTTTTAATATATTTTCATGTTGGTAACAGAGAATGTGAATCACGGCATTCCACACAATAAATTAATGTTCTTCACTACATGTATGTTACAGTATCCACCTAGCTAGCTGGTCAGTATTCTACCTACATGTATCTACCAATAACTAATGATCTATCTACAATGTATGTATCTGCCTTGTCACCTACTTGTCTAAATCATTAGATATTAATCTATCTATCTATCTACCTATCTATATCTATCTATCTACAGGTTGTATCTATCTATCTTTCTATCTACCTATCTACATCTATCTATCTATCTATCTATCTATCTATCTATCTATCTATCTATCTATCTTTCTATCTACCTATCTACATGTATCTAAGTAATAAACACATATCATAGGGCAGTAATAGAAGGGTTTTATTTGTCTAAACCTTCACTGCATTCTGATTAATGTAATACACATTTTCAGGGCACTGTGTATTCTATCTCACAGTTTACATTTTACCTCTACTTTGAATGAGCTTCTAATATGAGAAATGTTAACATACATTGTACACACACAAACACACACACACATATGTGAAGAGATACAAAAAGCAGAGAGAGACACAAAGATATTGCAAATAATTTTTGGAATGTTGACAGTGACTAGGAGATAAAAGGAAAATAAAGAAGAAATTGACACACACAGATGGCATGTCGAATGTTTCCCACTGATTGCGCTTTGATGCATAAGAGACGCACAGCTATTTTGACTGCAACATCACTCAAAATGATTTCACACATTAGGCTACAATTACGGACAGATTCTTTGATGCGGCATGTGGTGCCAGTTGTTACAGAAAGCCAAATAACACCAGACACAAGACTTGAGTAAGGAAAAAAAAAATATAGAACCAGGATAGAATAATCTTATACAGAGCAACAGGATGGTGGCACAAAGAGCTATGGGATACAGTGGATAGGATTATATGTTTTATGTATAGCTGAATAAAGGACACTGATATAGTATGTGAAATGAAACGGTTTCTCCAGTGGAGTTCTGTTGTGTGATTTCCAAGAATTACCAGTGACTACATACCATCGCATATCTCTCCTGAGCTTTTTTCATCATCTAATATGTGGGTGCATGTCGAAAAGTAAGCAAGTAAAGGTTGGAAGAAATCAACAAGTAAACGATAACGAAAAAAATAAAACCCAGTTTGCAAGAAGGGAAAAGAAAATAACGCTCGAAGGAAAAGTGAGAAAAACAAAACAAAACCCATCCAATACAATTCTCCGCGCAGAAACAGACGTAAGTGGAAAGAAGTAGACAGGGCCTATATGAACTGCTACAGAACTGGCGAGTGTTGGGGGAAAAAAAAAACCAATTAATCCCGTTTCCATGGAAAAATCCAAGAAGCAAATGATCATTAACAGAGAAATAAAGCGCATTGTAATTTTACGTGATGTAGAAATTAAGATATTTGGTACGATGTATATAGCACATAGTTCTAAGAAGCTTGAATACAGAGCAATGTGAAACTGGAATGCTGTTGAAAATAACTAATCCCATGTAAAAATAGAACCAGTGGGAAGAAACAAATCATTTGTTACAGAAATCAGAATATGATTGGCATAATGGTACGTGGGAAAAATGTGCGTCGTGTTACGATACACAGACATTTTTAGAATATGATTTCTGTTGATTCTATGTTGAGTGCATGAGAGGTCACTTAATAAATGATCTTCAAGTCTTTCTTTTCTTTTTGGTGTTGTTATTTACCATTGCCAGTGCCTCGTCCTCCTTATTTGGAAATCACAATGACAAAACATGACACAAACTATTACATTCCACAAATATAAGACAGGGTCTGTGCTCTGAAAAATCAAGTGAGCAGTCAGGCAAACATTCATGGCAATATCAACACACACAAATAGAAGTACTGTATACGCCATATATTTAGCACGTCTAAATTTTCGCGAATCAGGACTTCCAACGATTTCGCGAGTGGTTGAATTCGCGATCGTGGAGTCCTGTACTGAATGGAGAAATGTACATGCATACATCACATTCATATCAGGATCAGAGTCAATATTTTTGTGTGTCTTTGATTTCGTCACAAAATTTGCGAAAATAAAAACCTGGCGAAATATTTGCCGTATACAGTATACTGTCTAATCTTCAAGTCTGTTGTAAACAAAGTAGTTGACACAATGATGCTTGACAAATACTTTCACTGGTGTCACAGTCGTCAACAGCAAAACCAGTGACAAGGTACCTTCCTGGTATATTGCAGTGCTTTGGACCACCACGCCCTATGTGGTTTCAAAATCGATATCCTCCCTGCCCCCTGCAGAATTTAGGATTTAGGATTCCAAATCATGGTGCCAGAATACTTCCGTGTGTGTCAACCATGACATGGATGTTTTATGAACCACACAAATTTCTTATTTTATAAGAAATTGTAGATTTTCAAATTCAACCAAATTTAATTTTGTTTGTTAAATACCACATTTGCTGGGCAATATCCACTGTATGCAGTATGGTAATATTTCTCTTGAACTGCCATTTTTGTTGGACAGGGCCACAACACTTAATTTTTTTTTTTTTACTTTCTGTGCACAGCAACTTCAGCTTACACTTTTTTAAGAGAACATCTTTTCAAGGAATAAACTCATTGTCAAAGACACTTGTTTTAAACTTGCTGCAGAAAGTAAAAAAGAACACATCAATTCTTCTACTATCATCACTTACACAAAACATTTGAATGGATTACAAAATGTCGACAATTGAGACTCTGCAATCATTGGGTCATGCATGAATAAGAAATGCAGGCAATATATATATATATATATATATATATATCATATATATTCATTTTGCAGTACTGTTACTTTTGAAAGATGAAATCAAGTATAGAAGCATTCCAGTAGTGTTAAAAAAAAAAATCAAAACAGTTATTGTGCATTATTACACATCAAGATGCAACATGAAAGGAGTATCTCACAAAAATGCAGTGAAAAATGCTCATTCACAATGTTCAACAAAGGGAGTTTATATTCTAGGCCTCAACAACTATGGCAGGCCAAATGGACAAACAGTAGTAAAGATGAAAATAATAATACATATTGCTAGTCTTTGCCCAAGCCACTCTGTCATTACCTTGCCGGACATGAGACCCTTGCTGGAGTCCACCACGGCGCGGATGGCCTTGTCCACGTCGCGCTGACCAGGCAGACAGTTGACGCAGTTGTTCAGGGCCACTGACACAGCCTTGGCCACCTGGTGAGAGGAAATGTTGTGTCAATTTGTGAGTAAATTTGAGAGATGATTACAAAAAGGATTCTGACAATGACAATGATGGAATAAAAGTACGCTTGAGAATCTAAAAACCCTTCACACCATCAATATGACAGCAACAACCATAAACTGTCCAACAACATCATCATCATCATCATCATCATCACCATACTCATCATTACTTCAATTATCATCATCATCATCATCATCATCATCACTATCATTTTAACTATCATACCATTATTGTAATCACCATAACAATGACACAAAAAAATTAAGCATCTCCAGTAAGACAATAATGGCAGTCATCATTCAGCTATGCTTCAACTTTCCCTGAATGTATAAGGGTGAAATTCAATTTCATACAACTGCATTTACGCAATAATCTATGATACATGTGCTGCTCACTACTGTGAAGAACAAACTAGAAATGTCGCTATGGCGACTGGTATGCCTCCGCCATAATGCATGATTTTCCCAATAGGTCTAGATAGTACATGTGGACACTGTGTAATTACATTTTCACAAAATTGGCAAAATATTGGAATGACAAGTTTGTCACAAATGTGTTGAATGTTCACCTTCCTTGACGTAGGTTTAATTGGATGAATAGGAGAGCATGTATCTAGGGATTTAAGGACTTTAACTTGACTTTAAACCATTCATACATTTAGGCATTGAGTAATTTTCAAGGTACAGGTGTGGAGAAAAAGTGCAATTTCTGAATTGAATAGTAAATTGTTACCATTTTCATCTGGCCCTTGACCCTAAAATTCATGAGATAATTACTTTCAGGTAGAACATGTATAATATGTACTAAGTTTCAAGGTAACTTGAGCCACTTCCGAGATACATTGTATGGAGGAAAAAGTTAGTTCAGCACTTTCAATTGATACTTGACCTTTTGACCTTTGAGGCAAAAAGAGAAAAAAAAAAAAACTTTCCAGAGAATTTCTATTAGGTTACACACGCATACACCAAGTGTAAAAAAATAACCCTGCTGGCATTGTATAAATATGAGGGTAATAGTAAAATTTTGAAGTCTTGCACTTGACCTTTGACCCCTGACCTTTGACCCCATGAACCCTACATTCTCTAGATAATCAGTCAGTACATGTATATACTATACGTTCCATGAAGATACCTTGAACAATTTTCCAAGGTACAGAGAAAAAAGTTTTAATATTTCTACTTGACCTTTTGACCTTTGACCTCATGACCCAAACTTTCACCAGAGAATCTTAATTGGGTAATACATGTATACACTAAGTTCCAAGAAAATATCTTCAGGCATTCAATAGATATGGTGGAAATAGTGAAATTTTATGTATTTGACCCTGACCTTTTGACCTTTGACCTCATGACCCAAACTTTCACCAGAGAATCTTAATTGGGTAATACATGAATACACTAAGTTTGAAGAAAACATCTTCAGGCATTCAATAGATATGGTGGAAATAGTGAAATTTTATGTATTTGACCCTCACCTTTTGACCTCTGACCTTTGACCTCATGACCCAAACTTTCACCAGAGAATCTTAATTGGGTAATACATGTATACACTAAGTTTCAAGAAAATATCTTCAGGCATTCAATAGATATGGTGGAAATAGTGAAATTTTATGTATTTGACCTTGACCTTTTGACCTTTGACCTTGAGCATGTGCACCCAAAAGTTGATAGGCACAACTTCACCCCCTAATACACATACAGGCCAAGTTTCATTAGGATACCTCAAAAGGTTTCGATAGTTACCTTGTCCACAAAATTCATTACGGACGGACGGAAGGACGGACGGACGGACGGACGGAAGGACGGACGGACGGACGGACGGACAACCCGAAAACATAATGCCTCCGGCACCACTTCGTGGCGGAGGCATAAAAAAAAATGAATGAATACAGACCAGATTCCAATCAATTGATAACTGGTAATTTAGCAGAAAAGGAAATGCTATCAGACAAATACCCCTCTTTACATCTCTTTCTACACTTTATCACATTTTTTTATACTTCCATATTTTTTCTCTTTTAACCTGGTTGCCAGTAAAGTCTTCATATATAATTTATCTAATCGTTATTTATTTATTCAGTATTTTTTACCCAGGGTAGCTCCATCAGTGGTTAATACACTATTATTCTCGGGAGTCCTGCAACAAATACATGTATACACATATCCACCAAAAATCACTGACTATCTAAAGCATCAGTGTAAAGCATCAATGAGTAAAATTATACAAGAGGGAGTATCCAAGCACAATAATGTATCGATAATGAAACTAAAAGAGCTTTTTTTTTTTCTGTTGACTGAAACTCTTACCTTTTTCCACTCATACATGAAAATTTGTTAAATGTACAGAAGTACATTTGTAGGGCCTGCAAATCTGAACACAAGCATGTCCTGCTACAAGATGGGATGGATCTCATAGAGGAATTCAACCTTATCAATCACAGCTCACTTATGCCTATGATTATTACATTAATGATGTTGAGTGAAATTTCTCGCACCATTCTCCACTCAGTGTCTTTGGTAAATGTTGGGTGGTGAGGTCCAAAGGACTATTTTATGTCACTACAAGCATGAAACCCACAGCCAGAGAGATATAGTGGGCTTCATATACATGTACCTCATTTGATGAAACATTGATTCTGACTGGTTGATATCGGGGGGCATAAATTCAACTATTGCCTGCAACCCAAAAGTACTTAAACTACCCCACAGTGCTAAACCACCCAATAGTACTATCCTGGGAAAAGAAGACTATATGACTGTTATTATGTAACAATGTGACTCACCTGGGCCAGTCGCTGCTGGTTGGATGGGTCGTCCAGGTTCTGCAGAGCCTTCTTAGCCTCCTCCAGTAGGCTGGCTGACTTGTTCATCACGTCCTTGGCGTGGTCCACGATGCTCTCCTGCACCTCCGCATCGCCCGAGCTGGCTGCCACGCCCCTCACCGCCCCCTTCAGGTTCTTGAGGGCATTGGCCGTGTCCCGGGCCGCCATGCCCGTGTAGTTCTCGTTACCCTGGGCGGCTGCGGTCAGCAGCTGCGCCATGGACGCGCCAACACCCTTGGATGTTGCGCTGAGCTGGGCGGCGCAGGTCTCGGGCTATTTTAGGGGAGGAGGGAGGGGAGGAGGAATAGGGGGTGGGGTGATGTTTGGTGGTTGATGCAAGTCAAAGATAAAGTTTGATAGAGATGGGAAGGGTTCATTCATAAGGGAGGGAAAAGAGTTATACATATATAAGTTGGTTAGTTGAAATAGGACAGAGAGCTATGGATCAGGGGGTTCATTGCCCTAATAATACTTGAGTAGTGGTAGCAATTGAGTAATATCTTTATTCAACAAAAGATACCTTCAAGGAATAGATATATACACTGTACCTGGTACATTCTGGGTGACTGCTCAAATGTGCATGGACAGAGGTTTCAGTGACATTTAAGAAATATTCTTGTACTGTACTTCACAACAGAGTCCATCTCACTATATTGGGGGCTTCAACAAACACCTTAATGAGTACATTGTACATTGGTGTATATCACAAAATGTGTCATATACAAACTTGTCTCAATCAATACATGTATTTCTGTGCCATGAATATTTTCAAACGGTTAATGGTTTTCATGCATTCATCAACAATGGAAACAAAACCATCAAGATTTTGTGTCTTCACCAATGGCATACATGTTGTATTTCACAGGTATGGAATAATCAAATATATCAAATGTTATTCAGATTCACTTTGGTACAATAAATATACCAGAATTTAAGTATATCGAGCCAATATTTAATCAAAATAACAATGAAATTACTCTGAATATACTGTGGTGATAAAAACACATCTTCAGATATTTTTTTATTATTATTTGCGAATGAATATTTTGTTGGAATGAGGAACATTTTTGTGAATTGTATAAATTTTGTAAGTGAAGAGAAAGTGGGATGGGAATGGATAAGGTTTACAACAGCAGGGACTTAAATTAGTCAGAAACGTATACCAGAAGGCGTGGTTAATATGTTTTGTGTAATCTAATCATGACAAAATTATCAACAACAGCCAACTGTTTTTTTTCATCATGCCAACTTCAAGGTAAGTGTTTTAGACAGACGAAACATCAAACAATTAAGACAAACACAAAACATATAGTAAGATCAAATCATTCACAATTTGATAATCAATGTATCCATTGCAGCCGTTTTCCTGATGTTCATCCATCTGATCACGGTTTACTTTGGAAACAATTTGCTCATGATGCTATTTTTCTCAACTGACAAATTTGTTTGCCCACCCCCCCCCCCAAAAAAAAAAAAATATACAGTGCATCAAGGGTAAAATTCAGATTCATGCATGATGTCCATTGGCAAAATGTATCATGGGACATCCCTGTTTGTCTGATTTAAAGGTACAGTATATATAGCACTTCTGACTACCTTTAAAGGAACACATCAAACAGACGAAAGAAAAGAAACAAAAACATCTCACCCAACCAGGTCCTGACAGAATAGAACAGTGTTAGAAAAACACTGCTATATGACAGAAATGCAAGTATATCTTTACAAAAAAAGTACAGGCATAAACTTCAATCTGTTTTTTTTTCTAAATCTGACGATGCTTTGGAAAATGCACTCACATGCTGACGGCAAAATGCTAGAGGAGTACAGTCAACCCTTGACCTGAAATCTGTAACACTCCCCTCTCTTCTGGGGTGGGGCAGTTTAAAGTGAGACAGATATAGGCTTTTACACAGCAAAGGTTCAGCGTGATTATTCCTACAACTAATAAAGTTACCAAATTCAATGAACCCCCCCCCCCCAAAAAAAAAAAAGAAAAAAAAAGAAAAGAAGTATGCAATTATCATGGAGAATTTGTTCTTCTTTAGTGATGAAAAAAGAAGAAATAGATTAAGACAAATCAAAAAAAAAATGAAACCAGCTACTGATCACTGATACTATTTTCAATTTGATCAAATATACAAAGAGCTCTGTATTTTGCATCACATACAGCATAACAATAAGAGACTGCTGTGATTACATGTGACAGTGTTCCAGATTTCGGTTGAGTTGACTGTAAGAACATGGAAAATGCACAGATTCCATGCACACAAATACTCTGTGCTGATATGTACCTCAAACAATCCAATCATGCAAAGTTAGAAGAAAAAAAAATAGGGGGTATGAGAATAATATAAAAGACCACAGAGTAGCAGGTGTGTATTTCCAAGATATCCTTGAGTTGTCACTGTTCCAAACAACTCTCAGTCATCATAGAAGTGAAGGTTATATAGTAATTCCTTTCAGTTGATTAATACTGTCATATCTGACTTGATGTGATAGGCCTGTGTGTTTTACTGCACAAAAGGGAAATGCTGTGTGTGTGCCTGTCCTGTAATATGACGGTGTGTGTGTGTGTAAGATGTCGAGTCTGCAAGATGAAAAGGGTAAGAGTATATAAACATAAAATAAAAATGGCAAATGGCTACCACGCGGTGGCACCCTTACCGTCTCTCCAGGCAGCGGATGGAGGTTCCCTTGCTGGGCATTCCGCTTGACCTGGTCAAGCTCGTCCTCAAGGCTGTGGATCATCTCAAGTGCGTTGTCGATCTCCATGGCACCACATGCTTCCTGGGCCTGGGGGGATGGGGGTAATAGAGGAGGAGGAAGAGGAGAAGGAGGAGGAGGAGGGGAGGAGGAGGAGGGGAGGAGGAGGAGGAGGAGAGGATTCAGTACAAGGCACATGGATCATGGATGCATATTTGTCAACTTTGAAGCACTAGTTTTGCTTTCACAAGACAAAGGCATCTTGAAAGGAATAGGCTAAATTTTTTTGTTGGGTTTTCTTTTTTTTTCATTTCAGAGTGTGGACCAGCAAAATTTATTCGGCATCAAACAAACTTGCTCAAGGCAGAATATGCTGAGAAATACCAACACAGATGTAAATAAGTGGGACAAATATAATTTCAATTTCACATGCACACAACAGTGTGCAGCTTTCTCACTTTACCCCTCAACTGCAATATCATAGTAAATGCCTTATTTGCACAATCAAGATCCAAATAGTATAGTACACTTTTTTTCCTCGTAATACTTCCTTCTACATTTCTCATATTTTCATTGCTGATCATTTTCATGTCATACTTTATTTTCTTTTCAAGTCAGAACTTGTCATTCACTTGAAATTTCTCTGTGTATGTTGCTCTGGTATGACAAGCTTTGATGTCTCCTTTAATAGATTTATCCCTTGCTATATATATTATAAACAGGGTCATGATACCATGCATAATCCTTGGAGCCACTTGGGTTGAGGCTTTGAAGAGCTGTTGCATTTGATTACAGCATCAAACATGATTACACCCAATTTCCTATAAACACTTGCTGTCAGTACACACCAAAGCATCATTCAAAACAATTAGGTCAAACTTCCTGCAATTCGCCGAGTTTGACGTCACCTGGCCAAATGAAGCGCCCGAAAATGGGTGCAGAAATTCCAATCGGGCAAAGGTGACAATTAAATCTAGACTTTAATGTGCTGAAGGTAATTATTGGCCGGAAGCACTAGACGAGGACCCTACATATAGCTTACTTCCTCCCTGTGACACACACAGCGTTCTGCTGTGATGACAGACATATGGCATTGTAAAACCTGGTCAAAAGGAAAGGATGATGTCCTATTTAATGCCAAGAGATATATACCGGTAAGATGCACATATACAAGATGAGTCACAAAAAAATAAATAAATAAAAAATGAAAAATGCGCATAAAAGACAAAAGATTAACATGGCAAGCTGATTTTAAGAGGCAATATTGATTGAGAAAGAGGTAAAAAATCTGTAAAAACGAGATACAGAAACAAAACACCTGAAAATTGCTGCAAAAACCTGTGACTTACTTTGGATGCGACACTCTTGAGCTCTGCCAGGGCCGCGCTGAAGTTCTTATGGCAGTTGTTGAGCTGCATGGCAGCAGCCGGGTCGTTGACAGTCGGGAGAGCCTGCTTGCAAGCGGTCACCAACTTTGTGCCGGGCTGTGTGTATATTGGGAGGGGGAAATTGACATCATTTAAACATCAGTTTCAACCATGAATTGTACAATTTATGAACGACAAGAAAAACACTCACGAAGATGCTCATACCTTTTCATTTCTAGAGTGGGCACACGAGTCATACTGCTGCATCATTTCAGTCAATTTCACTTGATCACAAGCCGAGAACAGAACTTTTTTTTCACCTCCTTGTCCTTGTCCAATATTTCTTCATATGGGACATCAAGCAAACCTAGTGGTTCCTCTTTTGTTTGTTTGTTTGTTATCGTTACTGTTTTTATACTAAACACTGAAGCTAATCGTCATTTCATAAACAGATTCAACCATGAATATCAACTTCCAGAATCAATTCTCTCTCTTAAAAAGATATTACAATGTTACCATGGACTTGGCTACATTACAACGGGTGATGAAAGATACAGTGTACAACACTGTATATCAACATCCATAGGTGTTTTAATAATGACATCATAATTTTCAAAACATTTCTTTGCTTGCATGCTCCTTTGAACATGATAATACCACTCAGTTTGCAAAGTTTGACAATTCTTTTTTTCTTTTAATTCTTTTTTTTTTTCTTTTCTTCTAATTAGGCTACCACACCATCAAAAAAGTTTTTAATTTGTTTTGTTTTGCTTTCTTCTTTTCTATCAGGGACCCTGCATACCTGGACAAAGTTCTGGCTGGCATTGATGAGGCTGATCTGGGCCCTGGAGCTGTCTGGTTGGTTGACGGAATCTCTAACCCCGTGGATCAGGGCTGGAAGATGCTCGGCTACAACCTGCCAACGAGAACAAGACGGAACACACACACGATATGAGCTGGTCATTTTTTAATTCTGCAGAACACCCCTAAAAAAATCCACCACAACAGTCACAACACAACAAAATTCTGACTGGTTGCTTAAAAAAAAAAAAAAAAAAATTACATGTAGCTGGCAATAAAACTAGTACGCTACATTCTGTATCTCATCTGAGATTATCTTGTGATGCATTGACCTTTTTTCCTGTCGTTCTATCTATCTATCTATCTATCTATCTCTGTATGTCTCCTGTCTCTGTCATTCTCAACTATTCTGCCTGTGACGTCTATCACCAAATGATGCCGTCATGATGCGAACAGCTACATTGTAATTATCTTTGACATCAATTCTACCACAAGCACCAATCTCACATCAACTGGCTTCATAACATCTTTGTCATCACCATGACAACCATCAATGGGGTTAAAGTGAAACATATTTCCCACATGACTGCAGAAACTGGTGATTTTTGCTCCAAAGGAAGACTTTTGCATGACAAATAACACTGTGATAAAGGGTTTACAGTCAACTAATGATGAAAATGCAAAATATTACCCAAAAAGGTATGCCGAAAGTATTGAAATCTCAGAGCATTCCTATTCTTGGTTGCTATGTGGTGTTTTATGATTAATTACATTGATTACAATATATCAGACCACTGCAGCAGCAACATCCATTGTGCAAAAGTGGATTGCATTCGAAGCTGGTTAGCTGCATGCGATTCAATACTACTGCTAGGGTTCTGTTTAGATCATCACATGCTAATTATATTCTTTCTACCCAGTACCGAAAAGGGGAGGGCACCTCAGGAATAGTCGGTTACACTAACTTTTATCATGATCTCAAAATACTTCAGAACTCATTATCCTAGCAAATCGTGTCAGCCAGCCACACAAGTTTCTTGGTAAGTTTTTTGATACACTGCAAAGCAAATTCCAAATGGTGGAAGATGAATTTTGAGCCTTTCTGAGTACTACATGTATGTTTTAACTTTAACCTGTCGAGGACGAGTCCGGAGTAGACTCGGGCAGGTGTCTACGGGAAATGCATGTTGAAGCAAAATCAGTCCATCCTCAACGGGTCCAGGGAATCAGCAGCATCTCTCTCATTGTCCCATACACTGTATACGCCGAATATTTCGCGAGGTTTTTATTTTCGCGAATTTCGCGAGTCAGGTGCTATTTGCGAAATTAAAGACACGCGAAAATATGGACTCTGATCCCGCTGTGAATGTGACGTACGCGTATACACTCCTCCGTTCATTACAGGATTCCACAATCACGAATTTAACCAATCACGAAATCGTCGGGAATTCCCGATTCGCGAAAATTTAGACTCGCGAAATATATGGCGTATACAGAGTAACCACAGTCTCTCTGTTCTCCCCCTGTCTCCCACAGATATCTCCTCCCATCCCTTCTACTCACCTTGCACTCATCCACGAGTGCCTGCTGGGCAGCTGAGTTGCTGTTGGTTGGGCCCGCCCCCTGGGCAGCGGAGATGGTCTGGGTCGCCAGGGCAGCGGCTTGCTTGGCGCAGGTCTGCAGGGAGAGGAGTATGATGGGGCAGAATGGTGAACAAAACATGAAGAAAACTCAATCACTGCCCCAAGAGGAAAGAAACATCACACAAAAATGCTATCTATCATTTGAGATTGAGGACGGTGGTAGTGTCCTCAAACAGTCTGTAGCAATTCTACATCTTTCTAGGTCCCGTTGATGTTTGCAATAATTCCATCAACCATAGCAACAACTTCAATTTTCCCTGTTGATTGGTTCCCTTTTTGATGTTGCCATAGTAACTGCAATCATTGCAACCTCAAATATCCGCCGACCTCTTTTGAAATGGGCCCCTGGTCTAGAGCTGAGCAGTTGCTTGAATACAAATATCCTCTTCATTGACCATGAAAAAAAAAATTCCATCCTAAACACTGGGGTATTATTTGACATCTAACAATCAGGTGATACAAAATATAACTTGACAGAAACCATAGATCATGAAGCTACTTTAATTCAAATGTGCATGCTTGCACTAGACTCATAAATGAAACTAGAAATGTCGCTATGGTGACTGATGCCTCCGCCATAATGCATGATTCTCCCAATAGGCGTATAGTACAATGTCTTCACAATGTGTGATCCATGATAGTTTCACATAACTGGCAAAATATTGAAATGACAGGTTTGTCAGAAATGTTTTGAACTGGGTTTGCTATATAATTTTCTAAGAGTGCAGGTACACATATTTGGGGAATTTGGGGGAAGTTTATGCATTGAGTAATTTCCAAGGTACAAAGAAAGAGTGTGATGACAGTACAAAATAGATTTTTTTTTTTTTTTTTTTGGGGGGGGGGCATTGAAACCTGGCCTTTGACCCTTAACCTTTGACCTTTGACCTTCTGGCTCGAAATTTCCCGCAGAATCTCCATTAGGTAATGCATGTATTAAGTTTTGAAACTAAGCATTGCAAGCATTGCATACACTAGTATATGAGGGAAATAGTAAAATTTTGAGGAGTTGACCTTGACCTTTGACCCCTGACTATTGACCCATGACCCCTAAATTCCCTGGATAATCCATGCCAGACAGTACATGCATATGTACCAAGTTCCACGAAGATACATCGTACCATTTGCGAGAAAAGTAATATTGCAACATTTTCACCTAACCTTTGACCTTTTGACCTTTGACCTTATGACATAAAATTCTCTCTGGAGAATCCTTACGCAGTAGTACATGTCCACATCAAGTTTCAAGAAAATACCTTCTGGCATTGCATAGATAGGGGGGAAATTGCAACATTTGTAGCATTTGACCTTGACTTTTTGACCTTTGACCTCTTGCCAATGTCACTAAAATCTACTCAACTAATTGCCCATCATACATCATCCTTGGACCAAGTTTGGTGAAAGCTGCTTCATCAAGTTTCGAGTTATCACGTAAACAGATAAATTTTAGGATTTGACCTTGATCTTTGACCTTTGACCTCTGTCCGATTTCACTGAAAAACTAATCAAGTAATTGTCCCATCATACATCATCCTCCAACAAAGTTTGGTGAAATTTGCTCCACCCAGTCTTGACTTATCGCGTAAACGGATACAATTTCATGATTTGACCTTGACCTTTGACCTTTAGCCGATATCACCCAAAATCTAATCAAATAATTGCCCCATCATACTTCATACTTGGACCAAGTTTGATAAAATTCCAGCAAATAATACTCAACTTATTGCGTAAACGAAAGCGGACGGACGGACGTACGGACGTACAGACGGACGGACGTCGGACGGACGGACAACCCAAAAACATAATGCCTCCGGCACCACTTCGTGGCGGAGGCATAAAAATGGCAAAATGATAAAAACTGATAAAGTGTATATCACTTTCAGAAAAGCGATGCACCACATTGTTTCCAAAGTGGATGTAACATTAATGATAAAGCACTTGTCGTAATGGTGTTTCATAAGCAAAAGTGACCATTCTTTTTCTACATACAGTGTATCAATGTCATACATTTGTGAGTTTGAGTATCCAATCCTTTAATGCCATCATGACATCAATTCAGCTGAACACTATTTTACCAAAAGGCTTCAGGATGGAGTAAAATCTAAAGTTTCTGTCACCTAAAATAAACAAACAAACAAAAAAAGCGACAACACTGTTCTACCTCGAGCTTGATGATGAGCTTCTTCTTGAGGGCGTTGTTTGCTGCAGCGTTGGTGGCAGCACGCAGTTCCTCGGCCGCCTCTCGCAGGCGCTGCTGCTGTACTGGATCATTGGGGCTGCCGGCGCATAACTGTGGGAGTAGGTGGAAGAACAAAATGTCAAAACAATTTCACATCCAATATAAAGTCATTCTATTTACCTTGAAGCTTTTTTTTTTTTCTTCTTCTATCTTTCTTCTTGGGGGGGGGGGGGGGTAGGTAAACATTGTATTCTACCTGCAATTTAATAGTATGGTGCCCTGTATGACAAGGATTGGGTACTGTAAAGGTGGGTATTTTCACACGAGTAATTTTTTGCACTGGACTGCTTAAGATGATGTTTTTAATTCTGCAGAATCAAGACATCAACTACTGGAACATATGACATGCAAAAATAATTGGCTGCTTTTATTTTTGTGAGTAGTTTCTGGTCGCGCAATATACACAAAAATGTCAAAACTGTGAAAATTTCCACTTTTACAGTAATGCCTGTGAAAAGCTTTACAGTTGCCATGGTTACAGTCAATGGGATAACATATATTAAATGTATGCAGATAATATTCATTCATTCATTTATTCATTCTCAATCAAAGTTGGGGGGGGGGGAGGAAAAAGACACAGTTTCTACATGAATATATGTAGAATCAGACTGGATGTTCAATGCAAACGTAGTTCGGGAGATACAGGGAATGATCAACACCGTGACCACATTCAAAGTGGTAGGATGTTACACCAAATTTGATTTGATTAGATTCCCTTTTATTTCTGAATTCTTTTCCAAACAGTCAAACATGAACAACATTCATTCTTTGAAGCATAATGAAAAGGGAATGTAACAAAGTATGATCCCACACCACCAATCAACTAAATTGTGAAACATGATTACGTGATCTTGAGAGAGAGAGAAATAAGTAGGGATTGAAAAAATGGCAATAGACAAGAGAAAAAAAAAATGCAGGAGACTTTCATTTGAAGCTACTGCAAAAGCTCTTATTTTTGTGAGGGTTTGATTTTTGCCAATTTGACAACACACAAAAATAACTCCATCTGATCTCATTAAATTTATGGACAGGAGTTCTTTCACTTAAGATAGCCTTGGTGTGAGTGTGCAAAACAATATCGTATGAAAATGTTTTGTGACCTCCTCTATCGCAGAAATATCTGTATGTCAAAATAACAGCTTTAAAAGTATTGCTTGATCTTAATCGAGGGAGGCATGCAAGAGGAGACAATTTTTTTTTTAAATAAATGAATAAAACATTACGAAAACCCCCCAATCACAAAAAAGGTGACAACGAACCTTGGCAGCTTCAACCATCCTAGCTGTGGCATCGGCCAGCTGCTTGGCAGCCCCGAGCAGCCTCTTCTGGGAGTCGCCCTCCACATCCTCTGCCTCGCCCTTGATGGCATTCACCAGCTGGGACGTTGCCTGGAGGAGGGAAAGGGAACGAGAGGGGTGAGGGAAGGGGGAAGGGGAGAAGGGGGGGGGGTGTGAGGGAGAAATGTCATCATCATGTGAATCTTCTCAAGTGAATTGAATGCTTCACTCAGTCCCATGCAAATCATTTGACAAAAAACAAAAAGGAGCTCACTTCAACTCATACTTATTCGAATCTTCAAGCTGACATCAATAACTTTCAGTTGTATTGTATTGTATTGTATTGTATTGTATTGTATTGTATTGTATTGTATTGATTTTATTTTATTTCTGAATTTCTTTTTCATACATAAATGTAATACAAAGTCAATTCAATGAACTACTTGAGCACAAAATTATTTAAATCTAACAGTTGAATCAGATAAATGGTTAATTCAAATATCCAACATTATTCTATCAAAATGCAAAATGAAAACAAGTAGACGTTATTTCATGCATATAAGAAAACACAGAATCCCGTGTATCTGTCATTCAAAAGACAAATTAAGCAACTCTAGATATAACAGAAATACAGGAGACCATAATCAAACGCAGAAGCTTAACTAGGATAATGGCCTCAGAAATGACTGTCTAAATAATAGGACATACTTAGAAGATGTATTCACATCACCCTTCACTGAGAGGAGATAAAGAGAGAGAGAGAGAGGGAAGAAAGTACACACACACACAAATTCTGTGGCCATCAACAATATGCTTGAGTAGGTTTGATTAATCACCTCTTTCTGTGCCAATGAGACAAATGTGCACAAATTTCACACACAATATATATAAAAGTACCTATGGACAAGAAATTGATGTGGCATGCAAAGGGTGAAAAGTCACTTTAAGCCACAAAATAATGCTATAAAATTTGACTAAAATTTGTCAAACGACATGAACTCGATATTTCTCAAATTTTTCCCCAAATTTGATCAAAAATCAATATAAGCACTACATAAAGATGTCCGTCTATGCAATGTCCTTGTGCATACCATAGCATTTGCTAGCAGTTTCCAAGAAGACAATATCACAATGACCACAAGGCTGGACGACCCGAGGACTCACCATAGCTAGGAGTTTGGCCTGCTTGACCATCTCGGCCGCGTTGCCCACGCTGCTGAAGAGCTTGTCGGTGGCGGTGACGATGCGGTCGCAGGCCTCGTCGTAGAGCGGCTGGGCGCGGTGGCTGCCCGTGCCCTGCTTGACGTGCTGCAGCAGGTTGTTGAGCGCCTTGGTGACGGCCGTGGCTGCCTCCCCGAGGTCCTGGAGCAAGTTTTCGTCGTCGGTGGCTTGCTGCGAGGTGGAATCAGGGGAATCTTCTGAAGTGAATTCAATGCTTCTCTTGTTTTGTTTTGTTTTGGTTTTTTTTGCATGCAAGACTATTCACATGGATACATAAACATTACCAGTGTTCAAACAGACCTCAATATATTTTTTCAATATTGTGGCTATCAACAATATGGCCGGAGTAGGCTTCATTAATGACCACTTTAAGTCTGTATGAGGATTGATTTAAGTTATCTAAACAAAGTCAAATCAATCATTATCAAATCTAGCTCTAAATTTGATTCAAATGAATATAAGTTTACACTACATAGAATTGACAGTGATAACATACACAAAGTCTGATAACCTTAGTACTATTGTATACATTTGAAATGACATATCAAACTGATTACAATTCTTACACTGTAACACACATGTTGCTAGCTTTCAGTGATGAATATAGACTGAAAAAAAAAAAAAAATGTCCTTGATACATGATACATGTAGAATGTACACAAGTCAAATTGCTTAAGCATATCATAGTGCTGAGTCCTAGCCCTGTGTTTTCCCAATCACAAGATGCTTATTATCTGACAGAAGACACAGCAAGTAAATGGGCAAATATCACCCCAACATATGAGGGATCATGGCTCCGGCATCTTTCAAGGGAGAGGCACAACACAGCGATCCCCTAATCATTACCGTCCTCCCCCCTACTACCACCACCTCACCTCCATCTGACATCACCTTCACCATGGTTACCCAACCACATCTACACCTGCTCTACCCCCTTCCCTCTCCATCCCCCTTCCCCCCACGGAGTCCCCTCCGGTCCTCACCCGTGAGGCATCCACCACATTCTCGACAGACTTGGCCACGAGCTTGGCCGCCTCCACCAGCTGCTCCTGGCAAGCTGGGCTGCTGATGGTGGGCGCGATAACCTGGCAAGAGGGGGGTAAAGTCATGTGATTAATACCAACAAAAGGGTACATGCGACTTGCCCTATAACAAAACATTCACGTAATGCTTTCGGAAAGGGAAACACCAAACAACAGAAAAGAAATATCCACTGCCCCTTTTTATTTGTGACTCTCTCAGTAAAAGGATCTCAGCATATGCAATCTCCTTCTTCTGGAGGTTTTTGGATTGTGTAGTTGTTGTTTTTTTTTTGTTGCTACGCTCCATATTTTGTTAAACTTCATGACCTTTAGAGTGATGATGGGCACTGTGGGTGAGTACGGCATGACATGTGGCATCTGCAAACAAGCTATTTATGCTCAGAGAATGCACCTGAATTTGAATGGAATAATGATGGCAAACCAAAAACATACAAATCCCCTCTCAAAATTTATTGATCTTGTAGAGAGGTATGATGCAAAGAACAGATCTCATAGCTTCACAGGCATGTAGATGCATATCTGCATCATAACTTGGGATGACATACCCATCTAATGTTACTAGTTCTACATGTGTGTTTGCAGATACTTTTCTGCATTTCTTTCATACAAAAATGTTGATAACAATAATTTGATATTACAAGAAAGTAATGATGTGATTAACAAAAAAAAAATACAGATAAAAAAATAGATATATGGACATAAAACGTTGTTTGGTAAAATGAATAAAATTTTGATTAATGCAGAGGACGACACTATCATATTAAAGCTGTTTTGCAGAGGAACACACTAGTATGCCCTAGCCCTGTACTGTGCAACAGAGGTTCTTTTAATGTGTGTTGCGTCATGCACTATGCACTGATACATTAACAGAACACAGGACTATTCACTTGGTGTTTCTCTGTCGTATCAATGCGTGGCATTTTCACTAACTGGGCATAAGTTTCTACAAACTGACTAGAAAATGGAACAGCAAATACGGGAAACTACCAACGTACTTTCGTGCATGCGACGAGCTGAGAGGTGTTGAGGGCGCACTGTGTGGCTGAGCCGATGACCCTACTCTGTTGTTCAGAGTCCTCAGTCTTGCTGGCCACATTCTTAGCCTTCAGCACAAGGGAAGCAGTGGCATTGGCAACGGCCTTGGCCAGGGCCAGGAGAGCATCCTGAAAGAAGTGAAAGAAATTGGCATTAAAATAAACATCTCAGAATTCCAAATGCTCAAACATACATGAAAATAATATATTATTCCCCATTTCTTTATTCAGCATTTTAGATGTAATAATATTGTAATCCAGTCTAACAATCACACAGAAAACCAATTTTTATTACATTCCAGTTGAACAATCTCCAAAAGAGCATGCACCTGAGAAATTCAAATTTCTAAGTCTATTCCGCTATAAGCTCTACGTTATATAATACCCACAGTGTATCATGATCCTCCAGTCATATGGTGTGACAGACTATAGTTAATACATTTATTCTGTTACCATATGCATCATGAAGATGGAGAATGAAAAAATTGAACACAAAATTTTACACTAAACTGTGTGTGCACCTGCATACATACAAGTTGGACCTCTGTACACTAATCTTTTCTCTGCCATTCACATCTATGTCACTGTGCACTCACTCTTTACTCCCCTGATCATACGAGACATCAAAGTCCAACCCAAATCAAAAAAATCAAAATCAAAATCGAATCAGTTCACCTGGAATCCTGGATCCACGTCTCCAGTGGTGCCCATGCACCGCAGCAGTGCATTCTGGGTCTCGCCAACACGGTTTGCGGCACCAAGCAGGTTCTGGCGTGGCTGTGACAGGGAAGAACGGCATCATTGCAGAAGAAGTTCACATTTGTGTCATCTCTTAGGTAGCATGCATTTATATATAATGTGTATTTACAGAATAAGCCAATTCAGACATGATAACATATGTCATTGACACTGCACACGCTGAAAGCACAGGTCATGCAGATTGGACTCAAATCTATCTGATGTTCTGGTGACATTCATCTTTGAAGAAAGAGAAATAAGCAATAAATTTGCTTTTCTTAATATACAAAAACTTGACACTCTTTTGTTGTCGTATCTTTGCCAGATAGACTGAATTTGATACCTAACATACTGTGTAGTTCAAAACTTTATTCATGGCAAATTTTACAAAATGTGAACTATGGAATTTCTTCTTAATATCTCCCATTGATTGTTTTGCTTTCAGCAAAGGTATTCCCACCTACAACTATCCTATCCTTTGTCTGCTACCCAGCTTCGTGGGCTCAAATGGCAAGAGATCAACAAGTTCTTCCTCACGGTAAGGGGAAAAAAAAATGATAAGATGACTTTCCCCATAGCAAGCTATCAGGAGTAACTCAAGATGCAGCTTGAGTTTCTCGTTTCTTGTTGTGACTACCGTACCTCTTGACTATCTGGCTGGGCGCACTTGAGGAGATCAGAGAAGGCATCCATGAGATTCCTGGCGGCCCCCAGCAGCTTCTCACTGTCCTGTTCGTTGCCCAAGAGGGCAGCAAGCATCTTCACCCCCTTGGTCATCTCAGTCAGGTTGGAAGAGCTGCAAATAGAGGATGGATTATTATTATTATTTTTTTTTTTTTTTTTTTTTTTGGGGGGGGAGGGTATTTTTACTGATGATAAACCACAAAAAAAGAGTAAAAATAGCACAACAACAAGAAGTCAAATTATTCTTGTGCTGGCCTTTTGTAGATGAGCACTGATTAAACGGTGTCCAGTGAAAACTCTCCCTTGGAATTCTTTCATGTCTCGATAGTAAATGACTTAGGAAGATGGAAATCGGCATCATGATTCAATATAAGCCAAATCCCAGGTCTTGATGCTAATATTTATCACTTGTTTAAAGTATTAACACAGAAAGAAACAAGCAAAATATATCATCAAAGCAAAGTCAATGCAGATCACATCTCTTGTACAATGCATCCCCTTCTCTTTACAGTTTTTGGGTTTGTTTGTTTGTTTGTTTTTTCAATCATCATGTAATCAAGAGGAATCAAAATTGCACGAAAGATGGTCTTGGTGATCATTCAAAATTTCTGCTCACTCCCCTTCACAGAACTGCTTCCAAAGAATGACGAATTGAAATACAGATCTATCTTACAAGTCTTTGTAGCTATGACATATGTGTACATGTTGGAATTCTGTTCAGTGGGCATAATGTATAAAATCTTGGCCAATAGCATCGAAACTTGCAACTGGTAACAAGCCAAAAGGCAAAACAGACAAAACTTATTAAAAAAAAAAATCAGGAAAGAAAACAGCAGAAGCTTGGCAATCAACGAAGCGGTGACGCTCACATGGGCACAAACACATACATTCAATTTGTTGGTTGCCAAAGACCACATTCCTTTTTTTTAAAGGAAAATAAGGCTCAGATCGAATCTGATAAAGATCTGTACGGAATGACAGGGGGCAGGTGGCTTACATGGTGGTGACGTGGGAACCGACAGCTGTGTAGTCGGTGTCCTCCGGGCTGCCCGACGTCTCGCTGATGATGCCCGCCGTGGCCGCGGCCATGGCGCTCAGCTGGGACTGGATGTTCTGCTTGTTGACGTCCATGGCGTTCTGTCGCCACTGCATGGATGCCTGAATGTTCAGAAAACAACAACAACAACATTATTTTCATTTTTCATGCAAAAAGAGCACTTGGCTTACAGTACCTCTTTCAGAAGGCATGGAGAATTATATTACCCTTATATGTCAGTTACAAATGGAAGGAATGTGTACATGTACCTTCACAAAATATTACATTTTATGAAATTAACTTATATTTTCATATGGTTGTCCTATCTGGTGAGAGCACATATTGTTGTAGTCTTCTCTATCTAGTGACAGAGTAACCAAAATTGAAATTCACAACTTTTTAGCAGACTGCCTGATTTCCCTCAAACTTTTCTATTTTTTAGTTTTCTATTATTATTCAATCCACTGAATATTCAGCTTTCAGTCCCCTTTAAAGTTTATACACAACAAGGACTCAAGATAGAATAGTTTCCAGGTTGCTTCAAGAGAGTAAAACTTTTTCCTCACATGCCTCACTTACAAAGAATAACATGAATATTATATAAACATATCAGTGACATCTGTACTTTTAAAAGTTAAGTTTGTGAGGTTTGCAAAGGATAAGCGTGGATTGAGTTTAGAGATTGAGAAATAACTTTTTTACATCGACAGTACCAGTGAAACCAAGATCAAAACAAAAATATGTTAAGAGCATATTGTTACCCTACCTGGTCAGAGCCAAGGGGCGGGATCTCTGCCCGCGTGCCCAGGTCGTTTCTCGCTTCCTCCATGGCGGTGAACCCTTGCTGGATGTTGGTCATCAGGTTCAGCTGAGCTGAGGTCATGCCCGGCTGCTTGGCCGAGTTCTACATCAGGGACACCGAAGATACACCAAAGGAGAGAGAGAGAGGGGAAATACAGTGAGATTTGTACATGATCGCTCCAATTAAACAACTTCCTCATTCTGCTGCTTCTTCTCTGCCAAAATTCAAAACCAGTATATTCCCCTCCTGATTGTGGTGTTGCTGCAGCTTGCACGGATCTTGCTCTTACGCAATGCTTGCCCCCCTCCCCCCCCCCCCACCCCCCCGTCTCCACCTCCATTGCACTAAGACATCTGCGTCTCCAATCTCACAGTCTTTCCACCTTCCTTCTCCTCCAACAAACCACCATCCAGCAGTTCCTTTCATAGCACAGTCAATATCCAACTCCCTCACACACTTACACAGTCATGCTGCCTTCTATCCTCTGGCTCTACACGTGCTCGTACAGTACCTCCCCTTTAAATTTACAGCAAGTTTTCACACCTCTCCTGCTCGAAATCCTTCAATCAGTTATCTCGTCGGTGAGGTACCCCCTGCGTCATTAAAAAAAAAAAAAAAAAGAAGATCTACAATTGGCTGTCATGTTGCTCGCCACACAGGTGGCCAGTGAGGTGAGATTGGTATCAAATTTTACAATCAATTACTGCAGGCCTGTGAAGTCAGGGGCCTAGGATGTGTGGGGGAAACAAACACACGCACACACACTGCAATCTCAACATTGGATACAAGTGAACTTAGTATATTTCATTTCAAAAGCATTTATGGTTTATAATGTCAGGAATTCATGGATTCATTGTGAACTCAACTGTGTTTGTTTTCTACACACAACCTATCCCCTAAAAACATACAAACACACACACACACACACACACACACACACACACACACAAACAGCCACTTGAAAATTCCAAACTCAGTGTAAGAAAAATATACATGGTTTTGCTTTATTTAATAGTAGTCTCCTCTACTTGTATGAAAAAAACATGTAATGTTTACACATACATGTATATGTTATTTCTTTCATGTACCTGTATGTCTTTCTATGTTATGAGCAAATTCAGTTATCATCGAATTGTCACATCATAGTTAAATTGTTGTAGATCTATCACATTTCTTATTTGTACGAGTGGATAAATAAAACAAATTGAAACTGAAACTCTTCTGTTTTGATTTGCCTATTCTGAATTGAGAAGGAAAGAGTCAGTTGGGTCTAAGAGATATCAAAATATCTGACTCTGCATCATAAACCCATTAAAAAAAAGGGAAAATTGTCCCAGTTGATTTTCTAGTACAATGTAGGTCTAAATACAGCGCGTTTAGGTTAACACAGCAGATGATAATAATAGATATCAGTGTTTTCTGATAGGGTTATCCTAGCTACTGTACATTTCAAGTTTGGGGGCATTGAAATTAAGTTGGAGTGACGCTTTTGATAGTATTTTTGAAGACCTTTTTGTCTGTTTTTCTACATTCTCCACCCATGCTTTCATGTGAAACTGAGCTATAAAACCCAACAGATAATTGGGGGAAAATTAGGTCTCCAGGTGCTTTTAAATCACATTCATGATTGGTGTACTATTAATGAGTGCAGGATGTTATATATTAGTCTGATAATTCCTTCATAGTGGTTGCCACGGGGTTTTACAACCTTACTTTTTTTCTTTCTTTTTTTTTTTTTGGTTCCGCGCAAAATAAAGGGAGAGTTCAGTGTGCTGGAATAAGGACCTAAAACTGCAAAGCCCTTTTTTAAAGGTAGCATTCCTGCACATTCAATTTGCCATTATTTTTTTTTTACATTATTTTTTTCTAATTTTGGTGGGTTAGGATAATCCAATTTTGATCAGTTACAAGTCATTCTAAGGCCAAGGTTCAACTCTCTGAGTATTTAAAGGGGTGATATACACTGTAGTTTTGGTAGAAATGGGGATTCAGTTTTTAACTTTTGCGAGATAATCAGAAACCACTCATGACTAATATACGAAAAGAGCATAAAATTCTATCAAAATAAAGAGAAATTCAAAGTTTATTTGATGAAAATAAGAAAAAAAATCGAAAAATTGAAATGGCTAAGATATCAAAAAACAAAGCAAAAGAAAGTGGTCCTATTAAAAACAAGAACACACAGTGTACTTGTACATGTGCATACCCATCATAGCCGCATGCTCTCGAACAATGACGTGGAGACATGTTTGATCCAATAGCCTAGAATAGACTAGTCTTGCCAACTTAGAAACATACCCACAGGCAGGTGGCTTGCGTGCCTATTTATACACGTAAACAACCTTCTCTGGAGGATATTTATGTCCCGTCTTAATTACCGCATAAATAGGGCAATCAAAGCATTTAGCAGCTGACAGGACAATTCACACACACGTTTCCACCAACGTTTTGCTCTGGTTGATTTTAATAGGTGGTCATACTTGCATCAAATTTTGCACTTGTACATCAATGTATTGTACATTGTAGTACCAACATGATTAAAAGAAATTTATGCCCAGGAATATAAATCACTTGAAGGTTTATATACTGTATCACATTTTTCTCTACTCAACTTACATACTCTTCAAGATTAAAAAGTTTCACACATGTCACTAAAGCTATGAGAGAGACTATTTCGCACGGAATGCTATTCGTTGTGACAGTCTGTCACACACCGGTTTGATATACATTGTACATGCATGAAAGCTGCGCGACAAATAGCAGTCGATTAATTTCTAATTTACCTATACTACCACAGTGTCTCTCAACAAGGGTAAGTTTCAGTAGAAGATAAATCAACATTTGATCAGCAGCTAATAGTTTTGACAGCCAAATGAGGAATGTTAGACGGATAAAATACACTCGTACACGACATGAAATGCCAGCGTGACTCTTGTCCTGATAGAGCCAACTCGTTTTGGACTACGTACAAAGTGTTCTACCTATTTCTGAGACACGCATACAAACATTTACACACATAAATGCATATTAGCCACAATCCCCACATCTTGTACTTTTTGTGGAACAGAGACAGCAGAAGTTCTTCACATTCGTTGAATGCAGCTGATGTATATTTTTCACCAAACAATAAAATATTTATTTCATGGTGATGCCAATAATAGTAACGGCATAATCTATTCTAACCCAGCTTTGGAAGGTTCAACACACTTGACCTATTGAATGTTGCACATTCAACATTTTTCAAATGCCCCTAATTTGTGTAGTAAGTGACTTTCTCAATACCCCAAAACAAGTATTTCCAACATAACGTCGCATCCTACCTGCATATATACAAATGTACAATAGATGCATGCTTCAGGTTTTAATAAAGGTATACGTACAAAATGCGGTTTATCACGACACAAAGCATCATCTCCAAAAAAATCACTTATCAACATCAAAGTACCAAGGGGTATGTTGAGAGCACAAAAGTAGCCTGAAGTGTAGTAGGCATGTTGGGCTGACATATATGATTCAACAGCCGGGTCTGTCGGATATTTAACATTCCTATGAAGCGGCATAATGACCCATAACCCTTTGAGTCGTATCGTCTGCCCCACCAACCCCCCTTCCAACTCATACATACAGCAACAGAAACAGACAGACAGACACACACACACACACACACTCACACAGACACACACAAACAGACACACAGACACACACACACACACACACACACACACACACAATTAGCGCACACCTGCTGTCATACTCACGTCTCATCCCTCTGCTCCACAGCCCACCGAGTTCAACTTCTGCTCTGTCATTATCCGCTCCTACCTAGGCTAACATATACACATACACTGGCATTTCTACCACAGGCGCTGGTGCACTTCTACCCTTGTGCTCACTGTCGCATTCGCTCTCTCCCTCTCTCTACCTATATAGCTCTCGACCTCCCTCACTTTCTCTGTCAATCTCTTCTCTATCATACGTATCTCCATAGATCTCTCTCTCTCCCCCCATCTCTCTCTAATCAGGAGCATTTAAAAGTGACATCATTTCCTCTCCAAAATTTGGAGTTTGCAGGATGGCACCTTGGCTCATCTCCAAGGCAACAGGCCCTCACTTCCATTTTTTTTTCTTTTCATTTGGACATCTCTGACAAATTTGCTGCCATTTCCCCCCACCCCACCCCCATCCCATCCCCTCAAAATCTACCTGTGCTGCCATTCTAGCATAAAGTTCAGATACTAAGACACATGTCTCTGTTGCCATCTCCATGTTATTCTCCATTGCTTGTTTGGTTGTTTTTGCATTCTAGCAAAGATTAAAGACGAAATCTTAAATCAGCTTTGGCGTGGTCACTGCAGAGCCTGCCTTGTAACATGATCAGTTCATTCACAAGTTAAGTAGCTGTACGTTTCATCCCTGCTCAATCACTTTTCTTCTGATTAAAACGCGAGCTCCCTTCTGCACATTTTGATGTCCAATATCAAATCAAAAAATGCAGATGATACAAAGATCCATTGAGCAGAATTAACAAAACTTCCACACTGATGATTAATCGTTGTTGCATATCAAGCAGAGCATTCATAAAGCTGTTTGGTACTCATTCCGAAAGCTGTCTGGTACTCAAAACACGCAGCAGATAAATATAACTACTGACACTTTGCTTGGGACGCTGTTTCATCTTTAACAGATCCCATTAATGTCATGTCACTACAATCAACATAAAATTATCTCTTTCTCTCTCTTTTTCTTTTCCTTTGTTTGGTCTTTTTTTTTTTTTTGGATAATCAGTAAATCTGTACGTCTGTAGATAATCGACACACTGACCAATCAACATTTCATTCTTAGTATCGTAGATCGAAAATACGCTACACATAAAGGCATTATCAAAATCAATGACGAATAGTTTTTTTGTTGTTGTTGTTTTGATAAGCAGTAACATCAATTTTGCACTGCATACGTAATCACAAATTAGGAAAACAACTTGTCCACAGGATGCACGAAATCACTGCAATCACACATCAGCACTCATCATCACTGGAAATACACAGCACATGATTGTTGCTTTAATACAGGGGTCAGGGTGGTGGAGCTCTAGAACCCTGATGAAAGTAAAAGAAATGAACGAACACACAAAAAACGAAATATAGAAATCCTGACGAGACAACTACAACACGCCCATCGTTTCAAGGACCAGTAATTACGGGCGAGTGAGATGAAACTAAAGTCATCCAAATCCACTTCGGAAGACAAATGATGGCAACGAGATAAATGATGTCGAGTTTTGTGTATCTGTCTGCCTACTTCGTCTATCTGTCTGTCTGTATATCTCTTTCTCTCTCTCGCTCTCTCTCTCTCTCAGCCTGTCATTGTGGTTGTTGTTGTTGCGCATGATGGTACAAACGCATTAAAAAGCGATGATATATATTTTTGGTTGTGATGGGGCTTCAGGTTTCCAACATTTTTTTTTTGTGTGTGTGAGATAATGAGAAATCTTCAATGAAATATGAAAGAGCATATAATTCTAAGAGGAATAAAAAGTTTATTTATGAAAATTGGTTTTGAAATGGCTGAAAAATCCAAAACAAACAATCCTAATAAAAGGTGGGACCCACCTTTCATTAGGATCATTTTGTTTTACTTCATGTTTGGATACCTCAGCCATTTCAAAGCTGATTTTTCATCAAACAACCTTTAGATTCCTCTCGGAATTGTATGCTGTTTAACATTTCATAAGTGGATTTTACATCTCATAAGCGGTTTCTCAGTATCTCGCAAAGAGTTAGAAGCTGAATCCTCATCCGAACTAATACTATACTATCCCTTGAAGTTCTGTTTGGACAAGTTTCACGGTAACAAAATTAGCAGAGCATTCGACACGTGAGCGAGGGATGACCGACTTACCAGTGGAGGCTGGTGTCCCTGGTGTGCGGTGCCTGTAGTCACTGCCTGCTGCGCGCCCTGCATCGCACCCGTGGAAAACGTCCCCGCTGCAGGGCGGAATGGGAAGTGAAAAAAAAAAAAACCAGTGGAGGAAGAACAGATAGATTTTTTTTTGGGGGGGGGGGTGGGGGTGGAGAAGGGGGGCAAGAGAGAGAAGGAGAGGAAAAAGAAAAATGACAACAGGGTATACCGATAGACAGACAGAGGACATACGTCAAACATACGCAGACAAAGACGAACAAAAGAACCAGAGGTGGAAAGGAAAAAGTGAGTGACAAAACCACAGAAAATAGAAGAAGAAAAAAAATGACAGGTGAGATAGAGGAAAATGATGGAAGCAGACAAGCAGAAATAGAAAATGAGGCAAGAGAGTTGATATCAAGACATGATGTGGAGGAAAAGGTTTGGGGGGAAATGCGGGAAATGGGCAGAGAATGGCAGAGAGAGAAGAAGATCATGAGAGGACACAAAGAGAGTGGGGGTGGGGGGGGGGTCAAAGTGAGTGAGACAAATTGAGAGTAGCAGAAGCCGAAGAAAGGACACAGCGTTGAAGTCCACGAAAACAAAACATAGAAAAGACAAAGATTGGAGAATTTCAGACAGAGAGGCAGATAAGGGGAAACCAAAAAGGGGGAGGGGGGAGAAAAACAAGAAAACAAAAATGGATGCAGTTAGAGCAGTATTCATGTTTCGACAGACACATTTGATTATCATCCCTGTTCTTTCGGTGCCAGTCAGTTGCCTAGTGCATGTTTAATCATGAAAAGTGTGCAATAAAACATGGCATAAATACTGCAAAGTCATTGTTTTCTCCTAAAAATCACTACACAAAGAAAAACCACCCCATAGCCCCCCCCCCCCCCCAAAAAAAAAAAAAAATGGATGTCATCAAATTGAAATTTCTGGCAAGACCCTGTCTGACCAATCATAGTTGCCTCCCTAAATTCCCCAGCCTCTGTATCTTCACACACCCTTTGCATGCCATGTACATACATTTTTGTACATAAATTTTTGTACATGTGTACATGTGTATGCCAAGTAGACACAGTAAGTAATCAAATCACAGAAGAGAAAAGGAATGAAAAGGTTAAACTTTCTTCACAAGCTGCTAGCTTCTCTGAGACACTATATCTGATATCACACACAAGACTTGGCCCATCAATGTACATACATGGACTTGATGTACTGTATACGCCATATATTTAGCAAGTTTAATCTCTTGTGAATTGGGACTTCCCGACAATTTCACGAGTAGTTAAATTCGCCATCATGGCGTACAGTACTGACCGGAAAAATGTACATGTGCAGTTTGCATTCACGTTGAGATCACAGTTAAAAATTTCCTTGTTGGTTTATTCATCAACCGCCTTCGACTTGCAAAATCCATGAAATACTTGGAATATACAGTACTCAGCTAAAGAGGGGGGGGGGGTGTTTGGAGCATGGGGTTAACACTCAATCTTGAACTTGTAATACACAACTATTGTATACTGAGCTTCAAAACAAAGAAACAAAGATATCATGGCTAACTCATTCTGACGTGTACTATCAAAGAATCATACACTAAGACTCTGTCATGTGAAATGATAAGCATCAGACATCTTAAACCTCAGGTCTGTATAAATATATATGGCTCACATTGGGAAACAAAGAAGAATGGTTGAATGGGGCGGGGTGGGGGGTTGGGGGTAAAGACAGATTCAGGCAGAGACAAATATGACAGATTTGAAAGATACGTTTGGAACAAAGGAAGCAGAAGAGGATGAGACATATATATCTGAGAAGTTTATGATCACGTCATCGGCCCTTTCTCGATCTCACAAGATCTAATCTACACTAAAATATGGCGATGGTTTTTAAAACCTGGTACATCGATGAAGATTGACCAGCACAAAATGTAGAGAGATACAAAGAATATCTAAAAAGATCTTGATGAGGCATTCAAGCATCATACATAGCCGTAAACATGACAAGGAATGACTTTATTTACATACATTATGGGGGAGGGATTTGAAAGGGGGAGTTATCCAACATCTCTCGGTAGAGAGTCAATTGAAACAAGGGTATTAAATTTGATCTTTTCCCTTATGATTCCTCATGATAATGTTTACAAGTTACGTGAATACTATCACAGAATTGAATTTAACGTCTACATCATATTCAGATAAGTACTGACAAATATTACATTATGAAAATATAATACATTCTGAAAATAGAAGAATACAAGGAAAAGTAGAAATCACGCGGTGCGTAATATATGTCCCCGCCGGAAGTAGCATTTAGTAGCAAAATGTACAATATAGGTAAAAAGATCAAGGTCAAAGGTCAAAGAAGTCAAAGGTCAAAATTCTATGTAGAAGATTTGAAGCCCTCACCTAGTGCCATTACATAAAGCAAACGGAATCGAAATCGGGTTAGAAATAGCGAAGGAGTAGCATTTTGTAGCCAATGTACAATATAGGTAAAAAAATCAAGGTCAAAGTTCAAAAAAGTCAAAGGTCAAAATTCTGTGTAGCAGTTTTGAAGCCCTCACCTAGTGCCATCACATAAAGGAAACGGAATCGAAATCGGGTTAGAAATGGCGAAGGAGTAGCATTTGGTAGCAAAGTGTACAATACAGGTCAAAAATCAAGGTCAAAGGTCAAAGAAGTCAAAGGTCAAAATTCTGTGTAGAAGTTTTGAAGCCCTCACCTAGTGCCATCACTTAAAGCAAACGGAATTGAAATTGGGTTACAAATGGCGAAGGAGTAGCATTTTGTAGAAAAATGTACAATATAGGTCAAAAATCAAGGTCAAAGGTCAAAGAAGTCAAAGGTCAAAATTCTGTGTAGAAGTTTTGAAGCCCTCACCTAGTGTCATCACATAAAGCAAACGGAATCAAAATCGGGTTAGAAATGGCGAAGGAGTAGCATTTTGTAGGCAATGTGCAATATAGGTCAAAAATCAAGGTCAAAGGTCAAAGAAGTCAAAGGTCAAAATTCTGTGTAGAAGTTTTGAAGCCCTCACCTAGTGCCACCATATAAAGCAAACGGAATCAAAATCGGGTTAGAAATGGCGAAGGAGTAGCATTTTGAAGCAAAATGTACAATATAGGTCAAAGGTCAAGGTCAAAGGTCACAACTGAAATTCTGTATAGAAGTTTCAAAGCTCCCATGAGGTGCTATCATATAAAGCAAACAGAATCAAAATCGGGTAAGAAATGGCGAAGGAGTAGCATTTTGAACATTTTGATCACACACGGACGCACGGACAGACGGACACACGGACACACGGACACACACACGTACGGAGCCCGTTTCATAGTCCCCTGCTCGAACTCGTTCGGCGGGGACAATTATCTCACAAGCCCATTTGATATTTCTACCGTAAAAATTGTCATCCTCACCACCAATCTCAAAAATTATATCAATCTCCAAACTACAATGGTCAAACAATAATATGACCTACTATTTATTTGTTTCAACTATGACAAATTTATAAAAATAGGTTTTTACTACATGATTAAACAAATAAGAAATAGCATAGCAGGGGTATAAAACACATGTTTAAGATATGCTCTCAGGGTAACAGAGCATTAAGGATTGGTGGAAGGATTTGTCAAATGTAGAGCTTTGATATTAAAGAAGAGCAGGGGGACATAATTATACAGGTTTATGTTGATGCTGAAAAGGACAGGGGACATTGAAGATCTACCGCAGCGGTACAGGTAAGAGGGGTGAAGACGGGGCCGGCATGGAAGAGGGAAGGGAAGGGGGCGGGTAGGGCCAGGGGGAGTCTAGCGATGTTCCAAGTATGGAAACCTGTCACAGGAAATTGGGAGGTAAGGGAAGTTTTTCTCAAGTGTCTCGGAGGAAGCAGCAGTATGCCTTTAGCAAAGGATTACATGACTAGACTCTTTTAAGGAGGGGAGAGGGGGGTACACCTTGCACAACATTCCACAGTCTGTTCCTATATAATTTCCTAATGAATCATCAAAACATACATTGCTGTAATGACTAATGTCCAATAGACAAAGGCAAGATTCATTTGAATAACTCAACATCAATATTTCAGAAATATGGTTCAAAAATTATTCTTAACGGATCCCAAATCTGTAATTCAGAATTTGTCTTTCTTTGAATACAAACTTGAGCCTGATTTTCTGGAAAGATTGCTTGTGCATTAGGCACTCAAAAAACAGACATTCACACATTCAATATTGAACTTAGTTCACTCAAAAAAAAAAATTACCTGAAATATCACCACCACAGCTGAGCAGAAATACAACGAAACTAGCTAGTTACATTTCATTCAAGCTGATTTTGCAAATTCTTAATTTAGTCAACAAAAAAAAGTTTGCAAAATTTACTAAAGACTACGCCATTGAATGAATAAACTTCATGGTACAACACTATGTAATCTTGACTGTTAAGTTATTTTTTCTTTCTTTATGGACAATAATCTGTCTGTGATATAAACCATCAATAAATCAGTATCCCTACCTTTTCACTTTTCATACATCTTCTTTCATGAGACAATCGAGAAAATGAAAAACGTTGCCACATATTTGCTGATGGCTTCCTATCACCTCATTCATGAGTCTGCTTGTATGTGTCTGTCTGTCTGTCTGTCTGTCTGTATGTGTGTTTTAACACTTTCTAATGGGTGGAACTTCCCCTCAGGATGTACTCCAACAGTCTCTAATCCACCTTAAGCCCTGGAACTTCTTTGATGAATTCCCCCGTCATTCCTGCCAGTGATATATGGGGGGGGGGGGGGGGGGCCTCTCTTCCTCCATACTGTATTGACGTCTACCCCCCCCCCCCCCCACCCCTTCCCAACCCAATGATAAAGCATGTTATGCACATCTAGGCATGAACACATTAATGTTCACACAATTTCACATGCATACATACACACAGCCGTGCATTTCATGTAAGCACCACCAGGACCAATGCCCATACACAAATATGTACTGCATAAGCTGTTACTTTCGGGAGGATTTAATTTTTTGCAAATTTTGCTTATCACTGTGGGAACACGAATTTAAAAACACACAAAAATATCTCAAACTGACAAACATTAGTGCACTAATGTATGATAGCGTCGATGTCAAAATCATGAAAACAACATCTCGCAAAAATGTCTGTGACCTCCTCATTCACAAAAATATCTGTACGCAAAAATAACAGCTTGTACAGTACCTGCAAATGCTAAGGTTCAGCTAACTGAAGCTAGGAGTTAACATATCTTGGTAAATAAAAGTACACTGTGGAATAAAGCTTATCTTACTACAAAAAAAAAAAAAAAAGAAGGATGTTGATGCTATTGAACAGGTGAATAATGCACAGACATTCAAACACTTAAAACTTAATAATCGGTCTTCTGATGTTGCTTGGATTTTCCATAACCTGCATTCATACGGAAGTTTCTTATCATATCGGCATCCCACTACAGCAACATATTTACCTTTATGTTTTAGTAAGGATTTCAGTATTTGTCGTCAGGAAACTTTGACCCACATTTAGCATTCAAAGAATGTAGAATATACAGTCCACAGATTAAACTCATACTTCATGCTTTAAGCTTCAAATTCTCCAAACACCCAACCATACAACAATGTTTTTTGCCTCCTCTTATAAGTCTGATTGTTCTTATTATATGACAGAAATTTCTGTTGCTGTTATCAAACATTAAACCGAAAACCGAGCATATGCTATATTTAACCCAGTTTTCAAAAATCAACTGGAGTCAAAAATCTCTGCTCACATTCAAAAAATCCAAAAGACTAACAGTGCACAAACCTTTACAAAAATGTTATGTGCAGCCTTTAGCAGAAATACATTCATACAGCCATATCTACATTCTACTTCAATTTTATCCAAACCACTTTTATCTTTAATATAAGATTATCTGATTCAACAATTACTGGTTGTACATCTTATAAAAATCTAGCCATTATGATTTTTTCCTGTCTTAAACTTAATGCATGACCTCCTGTAATCTTAACTATTTATAACAAGAGAGAAAGATGGAGTATTGTATGTAAGATATGCAATCATCAAAAGTTTAAGATAGTAAGCATGCACTTGACCTTGTGAGTCTAACCTTACATGCAGGAAGTTCAATGTTTATGTGATTTGTTTCTCTTCGCTTACTTGTTATATCTCTAATAAATACTGCCTACAGACAAGTTTTAAATTGCGTTGACTAACAAAGCCTGTCATTGCAATGCTCATACATGTATAATGTTGTTGCAAATCTCTACCAACTTGACCCCAACACGTGCAGATTTGAAAATTCACCAATGTGGTGAAGATGACAGCCAATGATACCCTGGTAGACCACAGTGCTGTTGGAGACAGCATGAAACATTAAATGGCAAATTTTACCGGTTCGCCCCATGAATACTCCAAAATATCAAATTCCAAACAACACCATACAGTCATTCCCCTGTGGGTATGTGAAAGACTCGTAATTGCTAAATGATACAATGCCCTCGAACTCTCGTGACTTCTTCAAGATACAAAATGCGAACCAACGACAACTCACCCTGTCCGCCCGCCCGCATGACAGCAGGGATGGCCACCGAGCCCTCGATCACGTGGTCCTTCTTGTTGGACTGCAGCTGGATGATGCGTGCCTTGGTCGCCATGACGTTGTCTTCATATAGGAGTGATTCCTCATCTCCATCCATGCCCATCCTGTCTTTGCCCTTTTGCTGTAGGAGGTGGAGGAAAAATTAAAGAAAATGAATACATATATTCCAAATCTTGCGTGACTATAGAATACACGTAATTCTTTTATGACTGGCATAGATATCAATCCAAATGGTATCTCCCAATTTCATAATTTCATCTCTTGCCCCAATCATCTCACTTGTAAAAGCAAAAACAACAACAACAGACAAACAAAGACCAAAAGACATGTTGTTGCAGTTTCTTTGCTTAGAGTAATTCAGTTTTAAGACCATTATTGAGGACAAAAGTACATCACACTGGAGAATACTCCCAATGTGAAGAGGGAAAAAACATGAGATTAAAATATATAGGCTCATAAACAAAAATTAAACAAATTGCTATGGTTACAAAGATGTAATGATACCAACAAAACATACAGGTGTACACTGCTGACCAAAACACACTATGCCACCATGTCTGCTCTATTGTTATACATGTTCACTGTATCATCTTGAAAAATGTTATCTGCTTTTACAGAGGTACACACATGCTTTTAATTCATTTAAGTACACCCCGTATCCCTAATTTTCATAGTACAGTCAACAATTGAGTACTCAAAATCATTTGCATTTTTCGTATTTAATGTTATGTTCTGTGGAAGAAGAAATTGAAATAAAATTGAATTTAACTGAATTGAGAAAAAAAAAAAGAAAGAATAGCAGCATACAAATATCTCCCCAATCACTGGCTGACTGCAGTTGTCACAAGGCCAGCCAAATCAGCACACAAAACAGGCTTATATTCTCTTTCCCTGACAGCGAGACAGCCTCTTGCCCTCCGATGAAGTCAATTCCGATCTTTTACCTTCTTCAGGATGATGTCGATGTAGCCAGCGATCAGGGCTCCGATGGCCTCCCCTTCGGTGGTCTGCATGGAGTAGTAGGCGTCCGAGTGGTCACCAAAATCCAGCGTGAAGCTCTTCGGGGAGGCGGCCCAGCGACGCACAGTGGTCAGCGGCCATGTTTTCAGGATCTGTTGCAAAACATGAAATCACAGAATTCACGAATTTCTGATGGCAATAACACTAATCATCACTGTGATCATGGCAAATGATTAATAATCATCATTAACATCATGAATCATATGTCAACGACTGAATGATCACTGTGTTTACACAAAATAAACTGAAATGTCAGGAGAGGTCCTAACGATACATTGTATGTTTGCAAATCTCCCAGATTTATCTCAGAGACCACACTATGCAGACATACGATCCATTGTCTTTCCTTCAGTCAGCTACTTTGAATATTTTCACATTTTCAATTGTTTCCTGAATTACGCTAATCATACATACTTACTGATCAATCTAATACAAAGTAAAATGCTTTAAAAATATCCAATGTGAGTGGGTTTTTTTTTTTTTTTTTTGGGGGGGGGGGGGGTGAGAACTATAAAGGTTCCTGCAAATGTACATGTATTTTGTAGATAAATTCCTCAGCACATTCTTCACATAAAATGTATTATACAACTTCAAAGAATGTTCTTTTATCTGATTGGTTCAGTTTAGATCACATGGCATTCAGCGGACTGCACAAGAGCACCCAATTGCATTAGAGTGCAGGAACGACAACCAAATGCAATATATACTGCACTGCGGCGAGCGCAGTATAGTACACTTTAAATACTATTCAACTGTACACATATTATTTGATTGTTTTTTTGAGGAGTTACATGTACATGTATAGAGCTCAGTTTGGTCGGGGAAGTTGTATAAAACAAACAATGCATATTTGCTTTTGCATTCATGGGCTAAAATACTGCCCTCTGTGCTGGACTCACCACCTTGATATACCGCATGTGGTCCACAGGACCTCGCGCGGTGTATATTCGGGGGCTTTTCTCGCACATCGGCCTGAATTCTCACAGGTGGAAAAGCTATTCCGCGGAATAGTTATTCCGGGAAATAAGTTAGTCCACCTTTGAGAATAGATTCCGGGGAATAAATCGCGTCATTTTACGTCACGAGGGCCTGATTTGCATAAGAGGCGTAATAAATCGGCTGAATAAGCGGTGTAATAACGCTATTCCACCTTTGAGAATTCGGGCCATCGTGCATATTTGGCCCTGTACGCACTCGGTAACATGCATTTTCTGTACACTAACTACATTCAACATTAGTTTATACGAAAGAGAAAACAGATCCATATAAAACACCTGCACTGAATGCTAATTTTTAGTGTCCATACAGGCAAATACTATAAAATACTACATACTAGGGATAGGAAAACAAAAGTCTACCGACCTCCTTGGTTCTTTCATCCACACGAACCACGCTCTCCCTGTTAATGCCGAGAAGACGAGGCACAAGCCTGTTCTTGCCTTTCATTTTTTCCTGGCAGGGGAGGAAATATAGACATATTATTCCAGTTTCCTATCAGCAGCAGTCTACACACAAAGAAGGTGCTGTAAAAACCCAGAAACATCTGCGGCTTGAAATTTTCACGAATTGGAGCTAGCATTCGATGTACTATGTAGATACACTTTCCCAAGCATTTTTACTTTCGCGAATCTTGGCTCCTTGCGAAAGTTTCATGGACGCAAAAATTTCTGGTTTTACAGTACACATTTGTTTTTTGTGGTGAACAACCACTAACATATTCATATGCTATGAGACCTGAAATGGGACCATATTTCAGAAAACTAATGATTTATTGTAAAAGTTTTCAGCACAACAATACAGTAGAAATGTACTATGTCAATACAAATGTATAAAGATTTATTTGTATTATCATTATTGCATTATTTTATCAATACCATCATGAGGGATAGACTTCTTCATCATAATCATAATTATAATCATTATCATAATGATTACTATTATCATCATCATCTTCATCATTCATTATGATCATGGCCGTCACATCATCTTGCTACAAAAGTAGAGGGAAGCTTGCTACAAACTAGTTGGGCATAAGAGACAAAAGTAAAGCTGAAAGACAAAGTGGAAAATTTCTGGACAGCAATACGAACCTTTGCAACTGATTGACAAATTGCCCTACTTCGACGTTAATAAGCACTGAATTGATCAGTCTTTTAGTAGTAGCCATGATAAAAAAAAAAAAAATCATGGCCGTACATACTTTTTATCATGGCTACTATTAAAACACTGGTCAATTCAGTGCTTATTTATGTTGAAGTAGGGCAATTTGTCAATCAACTGCAATGAAAACATCTCAACAGAAGAATTTCATGAATTTGAATACGAACCTTCACGAGGAAGAAGGTAATGCCGTAGGTCTTGAGGGATCGGCAGTGCTGCGTGTACTTCACTTTGGCGTCCAACTCACTCATCCCGATCATGTTCCTGTGTTCCTGTGCACGACAGAAAGACGTAAAAAAAACAACAGGAAAGTCACACAAGATGTCAAGATCCAGACACACATTCTGATGCTGGGCATAAAGATTCATGTGGTTTCGTCTGCAACTTTTTTTTCTTCGGCATAACTTGTAATTCAACTGACCTACAGATTAGTGTTGTCTGCAATCATGAATTTATCGTATATGGAAGAAAACTGGAGAGATGAAATGAGGGGAACAAGTTTCTTTTTCGAAATACTCACAGGCAACATAGTAACAATTTGGGAGGCACCATGTTTGAAATGATGTGCCGGACATCGACAGGCAACATGTTTACAATCTGAGGCCAAACTCTGGCAATTTGAAGAGCAAGTGACATATCTCAACAGCAAGCACAGGCAGATCTCGCTATTATTTTCGAGCTATGCTCACTCGGCAAACTGCTCTCCCACGCCCATTCTAAGATGGACATAGAGAGAAAGAGGACCAACTGCCAGCAGGGAACTGCTTTATATATGGAGAGCAGAGGTAACCCCTAATCTACCTGTGGAAAAAAAAAAAAAGGAGGTGACAGGATAGTCAATAGGTGGGTCATACAGTCCAAAAGGGAAGGAAAAAATAGAGGGATAAGTTACAACAGGCAAGGGGACTGGTAAGCTACTGTTAAAAGTAACAAAATCGAAACTTAAGATTTTCATATACATTCCTGGAGACAATGCGGCAAAAAAAACAACAACAACAAAACAACTATGAATGCTTGCCAAAAAGCATCAATCATAGGGCGCAAGTTGTTAGTCTACTTGTATTATGTTGTTTCATTCTCCTCCTTTTTGGAAGAAAAAAATGATGACAGGTGAGAGGTAATACTGGAGTCATGAGATGACACGAGAGATATCTCCTTGGCTATAATCTTCTTGCTGCTCTTTTTCCATTATCAGGTACATCACGACCTGTAATTTACGGAGTGGAGTTTGGATGGCAGGTGGCCAACAACAGAGTATGGATGTCACTTCGAGTATAATTGTATAGCCTCTCTGTATGGCAGCATGACAGATGAGACATTAAACTCAATATGTGGGACTGAACTTAAACTGGCAAATCACAGCGCGGAGAGATTACCAGTACAAGATTATAATCTCCGCTGCTCTCACAAAGTCCAATGTTCAGAATATTATTTGTTCTAATTTGCCAATCAAACGCCCAGGACGTCCAGCGAGAGACCCGAGCAGGGTAGCTTTCCCAGCGTATGCTCAAGTCATATCATACATTTTCTCCTTTTACACAGAGATGGGGCAGAGACAATTTGATCAGCAAGAACAAGAAATCATCTTGCCAAGTTGATGGCAAGATCTAGAAATGGTCCGCTACAACATAACATGTACACACATAAGTTCATTCCTATTACCTTATCACTGAAATTACACCCTAAGCAAACACAATCCATGAACTTGCATGAAAAGTAATGAATACAAATGCTTGATTTTTTTTTGAAGTCTGAATACACACAATAAAGACAATATCAAAAAATATATAACATATTAAGAGAATGAATTTATATGCAAAAAAAAAAAAAATGAAGTTAGCATTGCACTTCCCTCAGCCTTTAATATCACTCAACATAGGGCAAGTTAGGTAGAAATATCCAATACGGTTCTACTTTCTGACAATTGCACTAAAACCTTGTTAGAATTGGCTCTACTTTGGGTTTGTTTGTCTTTTTCATAATGTCTATTACCTAACTTGTTACTATAGTCCTATAAATCAACTGACTAGTTTTTCATGCGGCAGTGAACAAACAAAAAAAAAAATCATTTTTCAATTGAACTTTTTGTTGTTCATATACAATTCTTCCCTGATGCCAAGATTTTCAACAGTCTCTTAATTGCCAAGTTCATAGCTAAGGCCAAAAAAAAAAACTGTTGCATTGGCGTAACCCGCCCGACCCTAAAAATTCCGCCGACCCTATGTTTTTTTTATTATTTTTTTTTGCTATCGACATCAAGTATCTTCTTGACTGCGATCGCGATCGCAAAAAACCCGGAAGTGGAAACGGCTCTGGGATATCGGATGTACGAGGGAGAGATCCACAGAACTCTTACACTGTGTAAGAGTTCTGTGGAGAGATCTCGCTAGCACCTCGCATAGCCTCGCTTGATCAGTAGGTCATCTGTTTCCAACACGGACGCGTACTCTATCAAGATTTATACAGTGTATACTTAGCATTCAGACTGCAATGTATTGTGCACAGTTTTGCCATAGGTTTCTTGTGTGGAGAACTTACACGAATCTGTAAATGTGGGACTGTAATAGAGATCGCCGTGTGCGATGAAAAGATCGTACATATGGGTCAATTTGCATCTATCTTATCTAAGTCAAAATAGTAAAATATGAAGTGAAAACATTCAGGATAGGGATTTCAACATCTTTAAATTCTGTGAAGGGGTATAATTCGAGTAATATCGGCCTCATAAATGATTTGTAGAATAGATGAACACAGCACATACGGTGCAGCAGTTGTAACTGTTTACTGAGCACGAGTTATACACATAAAATGCAGGTAGCAAAAAAAAAAAATCCGCCCGACCGACCCTATTTGAAAATCTCATGTTACGCCAATGCAACAATTTTTTTTTTTTTGGCCTAATTATCAAATCGACAACACTTGTTAAAAGATTGAAGATCCTGGTTTTGGTGGTTGGTTTGGTTTGTTTTTCTTTTCTTGAATTGGCAAACTCCTAAAATTTCTTTCTGATTTTGTGTAGATCTAATGGATAAATCAGCTCAGTCAAAATCTTTTTCTTTTTTTTAAAGGAAAAAAAAAAAACATGCAGTAAAATTCAAAATTAGTAAATGATGACATGATGAGTTTTATGGCAAAATTCCCCTGAGTACTTGATGGGTGCAATGATCATAAAGACAGACTCACATTTAAAACTCACCAGAATACCTCAAACAGTCTACAAGAACAATTAGACACAGTAACTTGTCCTCAGTGATCCTAGTGAATAGGAGAGAGTTTAGAAAGTCAGAAAGAGCGAGGGCAGCAGCATGGAAAGAAGAAGAGAGGGGAGGAATAACTGTTCCCTTACCAAAAATATCCTCTTCTCGACACCTTTATTTTTCACGTACTCCCTGGGGACCATGTCCTTCAACCTGAAAAGCAAGAGAGACAGATGAAAAAATGACTCCCTAAATCAAATTGAAGATCAAAGGGGAAAAGGTAAGTACTTTACACGCTGAAATATTTGCAGTGGATTAATTTTCATGAATAGCCTCTTGAACTAAAAAAATAATAGCCCGCAATAAATGTTGATGAATATGAGGACAAAAGATTGCCTCGTACACACTGTCCTACACCAGCACACGAGCGTTGCTAGTGACTACTAGTAGCAGAGCCCAGATGCCATGCCTTTCCCGCCCCATGCTCAAATGCTTGATGATACTCGTAGGCCCAATTTCTGATACTGTAAAAGTGGATATTTTCGCGGGACTAATTTTTCGCGCTAGGCCGGGTCAGAAGAGTTTCGCGTGTTTTTAATTCCGCGGAATCAAGACATCACGCACAGGAACATATGGCAGGCAAAAATATTCACGTGTTTTTATTTTCGCGCTAGTTTCTGGTTGCGTGAAATGCGCGAAAATTTCAACACCGCGAAAATTTCCACTTTTACAGTAAGAGAAATTTGTTCTCACTTCAAGCAATGTTTTATACAAAACAGTCTGTTTGAGAGGTATCATTTTCTTCCGAACTTTGTGTTTTGTTATTTTTTGGTCAATTATCATGATAATGAGAATACCACAAAGCCTTAGATTAACAACTCACAAGAATTTCACAATCAACTGCCATTCACGAAAACTGTGCATGAAAATATATCAAGATGTACAGTAACCACTCACAGTGCAGCAAGCTCATTTCCTCTTTTTACTGCTTTCTTTCCAATGAAAGCAAAATAGATGATACGAAGACAAAACAAATACGTATCCGAGAAAGCATACAAGTAAAGGACACGACCCCACGCTAATTTCCTCTCCGTGTTTGTGTAATTTCCATAGCCTGATCAAACAGAAAAAGTATTTACATATGTAAATAGAGTGAACAGCGAGTATCAATTAAGGATGGCTTTAATAGCCACTATTTGTTTCAATATATTATTTTGTCTAGCCTAGTATGAGGAAACGGATATCATACATAAAGGAACTGTCGAATGCATATGGATGGTGGGGGGGGGGGGTGGTAACAATAAAACCGCAAGAAACAGAAAATCTATTTTGCTTCCATTCCATTCGAGAAGTGACATGTGATACATCACTGCCACAACAGGATTCCTACAAAACTTCTAAATCTACATAGTCTGCATGTTTTGTGGTACTAGATTATGATGCATACATCTCTCTGTCCCTGCCATTTTAGTTTTTCAGAAGATGGGATCAACAGGACCTGAATGCCAGAACGACTTTGCAAGGCATTTTTCTCACAATTTACTGTCGTAAGATTTTGAAATATTGATGTTTCCAGGAGTAACACAGGTTAGTTTCGAAGAAACCCTTCATGAAATAGACTATTGAACGATGATTCATTCAATCTAAGCCGGTAAATCTCTATGGATTGGAACAATGTGCATCACTCGATTTCACTCACAAACAAGTTCGATTTAAATCATTCTTGCACTTCTACCTATCTCTCTCTCACTCTCTCTGGCTCTGTCCTTCATTCCTTCATTTCTTTCAACCTTTCATCTTCTCTTACCGATGTATCTTCAGAAAGCAATCTGTTCTGTGGCAAGGACTTCCCAATGCAATGCCACTTAACGTTTGAATTGACACTGGCAACCAGACTAAAACCATGGAAGCAGACACGATAGAACTGTCATTACATGCAATCGTTGTAGAAGTATCACATCACGATTTGTTTGACATGGCCACAAATAATGCAATAAATGCTTGAAAGCAAACAAGCAACCACAGGGACGGACAGCTTGAAATACCCTTTGAAGGACTACTATGCAATGACGATAAAGTGCCCTGCCTGTGGGCGCAGCCGCTGCAGCAAGGGGAATCCCACTGGGGTGCTCATGATTTTATAGTCCGGGGGTTGTATCTACAAAGCCACAATAGCTCATTCCCACGACATAAGATAGTCATGGAATTTTGAAGCTTCACACGTTTTCACTGAACAGCAATATTGGTTGGAGCCAACTACTTGAGAGTGATGACGTCATTACCCGTGAAGTTCATCATTGCTTTAATATCATTAACATACTTTGTATAACAAATTGGCAGAGCAAATATAACTCTGCAATTCTGTTTCGCAATGTTTCGCAAAACAGACGTTAACCATTCTGTCAATCATGTAACTTTCTTCTCTTATGTCCAAATATGTTACGTAGATTAAACTCTATTCCTTAAAGTTGACTTGCATACGGGGAAAATTCAACAGGGACAAGTTATGATTTAGTGATTTAAGACGTTCTTCCTCCCTCAACCCGCTCTCATCCCCCCCCCCCAAAAAAAAAAAATAAAAGAAGGAAGGACAGATTATCATGAAATACGAGGCCAATAAAACTTATAATGCAACAATTTGTAGCTGGTGTCATGACAAAGACATAATTCCAACTAGCATCAAATGTCTGTGCCAGAAATTCAATTTACCAATACAAAATTGTCTCATTCTCATTAATTTCCTAGGCTCATACTTTCGGAAACAAAATGGTCATCACACGTTTTTCCACTTTTTTTTTGGGGGGGGGGGGTTGGGCGTGGGGAGGGAGTTTTGTTGTTTTTGTCTTTGTTTTTTTTTGCAATTTGTGCTTCACACGCACATTTCTTGACAGAACCTTGTATCAATGAATGTTGCTTTCGTCCTCAACAAATGGCTGCCCTCTCGTACTCACTCCAGGAATCCTGGCTTGTGCTTGCTCTCGTTGTAGTCCCCGTACTGGATCTGGCACTGCGTTCCGGCTAGCACAACGGCCTCGTCGTACGAACACGGGTGAGTCCCATTCAAGATGGCATCTCGGGACTGAATGCATTCAAGGAAAACAAACAACAAGAGGCAAAGAGAGAAGAAAGAGGGGGTGGGGAGGAAATAAGAAAACAGTCAAATTTCATCTTTTCATGTTTGTGTTGCAACTGCCAATTTTGAACTCAAATATTGAAAAGGACTTGCAATAATGTATTTCACATCTATTGAACTCTTTGTTAGGCACAGAATGTTGCAGACAGCATAGAGCTCCAAGAAGCTAAAAATGAAGCACTGTATGAAATTCACAATATATTTTGGTACAACCTCACCATCAAACCCTAACGAACAAAATAAGTCCCATTTCATTCCATTTCTGAGAAATCTGCATCTATTTAAAAACAGAAATTCAAACAGCGATGTTCTGATCCTCAATTTGCATTTCCACACATTGGCACACTGGAAATGAAAGTGCAGTGTGACATCTCGTGTGGTTTAAAACTGGCAGGTAAGATTTCATAAAACTTGCAAAGTGATATGATGATGTAGAAACCTAATACAAGTTTTGATTTAACCTTTTGTGGTATATTAGGCTACTAAATAATCCAAGGATGTAACAAATCTCTTCCACTTCCTTTTCTAACACTTTGTGTTAGGGGAAAAACAGTTGACGTACAGCACGCACTGTTCTTTGAAAATCACAATATGAACTCAGTCTCCTGGTGCTCAGAATCTCGAACATTTATTTTTGTCACTCTCAGTAAAAACATTTACATCTAATAATTGCAGAAGAGAGGGAAGTTCAAGATTTGCACTGATGTTTCCAAGACAACAATCTACTGCACAATGTATCTTGCGTATCTTAACCATTGGAAGAGACTCGCTGCATAGGATTTGGGGTAAAATTCATGAGCATACATGCACTCTGCACATTTTTGTTCACTCTGCCGTAAAACAGTAACCCTGAGCAAATGGGATTTACATACATGTATCCACATCCACTAGCATTAACAGAAGCTCCGTCTTGTTTTGTGTCTGCTTCTCTTTGAAAAGATGGCAAACTCAAATGAGCAAAGATCAGAGTGCAGTCACATCAACACTCACTCTTTGTCAGTCACCTTTGTGTGTCTCCCTATCTAGCCTATAATCTACAAGTATGCAGTGCAGAGGATGCAGCTTTTGTCTTTGCTGTTACGCGAAACGTCTGATGCAGCAAGACTATTGTCTTGCGAAGCGATACGTTTGGGATGTGGCCAGACTATGAACAGTGGAAGCATCCACCGTCTATATCCACTCGTCTTTCTTTAGTCGTTGTTTTCTTACTATCGACTTAGGAATCTGTGTCAATTTCTTGTACAACAATTAAAGCAAGACAAGTGGATATAGGTGGTGGATGCTTCGTGGTGGATGCTTCGCTTGCATCCACTGTTCGTAGTCTTGCAGCACCAGACGTATCGCTTAATAGCAAAGACAATAGTCTCGCTGCATCAGACGCTTTGCGTGACAGTAAAGACCATAGCTGCATCCTCCGCCCAGATTATAGGCTACCCCACATCTAATATATGACAGGTATTCTTGTGAGACAAGATAGCAACTTAAGCAACTTTTCTCAAGGCCAGCAAAGTAATAACCCAATCAGTTTCTTACCAAGAACCTAGCTTCATTAATCACATCTTTCTTTTTTTTTAACTTCATGAACTCTCTAAATGCAGTACAAACACAGCAGTTTAATGCTACATACTGAATTGTAAAAATTTTGACTTTATATATCAGATCACCAAAATGCAAACAGAGAAAACTAGAAATGTCGCTGGTTATACCCCCGCCAAACAACATTTCATAAGCTTTGGTCGAAACAACATTTCATAAGCTTTGGTCAAAAAACTGAGGAAGTAGTTAAATCCGCAAGATCTTTCCTTGATCTTCTGCCATTAATATGCCGTTACCATGGCAACGTACTTTCGGGTACTGTCGAAAAATGCGTCTTGCACATCTACAACCAAAGGCACACATCTGTACCAAGTTTCATGGAAATTGGGCAAAAACTGAGGAAGTAGTTTGCAACACAAAATTTTCCATCATTTTGGCTCATAATATGTGAGCTGTTACCATGGCAACATACTTTTTGTCACTGTCAAGAAATGTGTCATGCTGATCTATATCCTAAGACAAACATTCAATATGAATTCCATGAGAATTGGAAGAACACTGATGAAGCAGTTTTGCCATGAAGCATTTTGCCCTATATTTTACCAATAACATGCCGTTACCATGGCAACGCACTTTTTGCCACTGCGGAAATATGTGTCTTGCACATTAACATATTCAGATGAACATCTGTACCTAATTTCATAAAAATTGATCAAAAACTGTGGGAGGAGTTCGCGACGCAAGATTTGTACCCATTTTTGCCCATAATATGCCGTTACCATGGCAACGTACTTTTGGGTACTGTCAAAAAATATGTCTTGCACATCTACAACCCAAGGCACACATCTGTGCCAAGTTTTATGGGAATCGGTTGAAAACTGAGGAAGTAGTTCGCGACGCAAGATTTGCAACGGACCGACCGCCCGACCGCCCGACCGTCCGCTGATTCCTATATACCCCCTTCAAACTTCGTTTGGCGGGGGTATAACAAGTTTCAGAGAATGTTTGAGAAGTGTAATTTCAATTTTCTGCATTGGCAACAAAACAGTCTGCTCAGGCAAGACAAAGAGATGCCATTTATAGAGTTTCTAAATGAGGCAAAAGGGTTATTGCAGAATTAACACAGCAGAGTGCATACTCGTGAGACTCCGATGTAGGAAAAGAAAAAATACACACACAAAAAATCTGAATCTCTTCAACAGGATTATACCTGGACATAGAGCAGGTTGAGCTGCACGGGGTCGCGCTTGTCCACGTTCTGGTCGGAGTAGAAGTACTTGCGTCTGAATATGAGGCACTCGTTCTCTTCTACGCCTTGTTCCCGGAGGGTTCGTGTGTGATCCAGCCAATTCACTGCAAAGCGAAAAGCGATGGCAGCCATTCGTTCAGACTTGATGATGATGTGTGTGTGTGTAGGATAAGTGTCAATCTATTCATAGAAAAGTGCCTGTCATTTTTACATCAGAATGACCTGTTTGCCATATTTCAGATTAAGCCATTCGTTCTCAAATTACATGGAAAGATCATTTCCCCCATCACTGGTACATCTCTGGCACATTAACCCAAATTGCCTTAAAAGTAACACTAGTCGTACGTCTAACCAATTGCTTTCAGGAATCGGGACTTAAATGAATTAAACCTATGGAGAATTATCATGTCTGGGGGACAAATGGTTAATACAGGGCAAAGATGGTTCCCACAGTCAATGGTATACATCCCTTCTCATCGAGGCCAAATCTGACCGAAGATTGATATCCATTTTTGCCGGAGTTGCTCTACACTTGTCTTATGAGCAGATGCTGAGAAATTGAGTATAGATTATGGAATATAGAATTAGACAGATTTCAGACTTGTTTCAGGTAAACTAAGACTAACTAGTGTCTCCACAACTCTCTGTTGATGTGACACATAAGAATATCACAATGTGTATTATATGATATGTTAAATCTACTTTGAAAAGGTGCTATATGAGTACTGGTTAATATTGTTATCATTATCATTATTATCTTTATTATCATCTGTATAGACATACCAGTACATGTATTTGCTCCATACACACAAAGAGAGAGAAGAGCAAAAGACTTCATTCATACACACACACACACACACACACACATACACTGTAATATATAAATATATAAATATTTGAGGCACACAGACAGACAGACATATACTTCACTCAAAACTCACTTTCATCGTCTGTGTGTAGTTTTCTCTTCAGAGTCTCCATTTTCTTCTCATCTCGCAGGATGGATGCACCGGCATCTTTCTTCTTCTCCTGCAGGGTTCAGATGAGAATGAATGCACAGCATGTGATATTAGGAGTGTAGTGTATATCATACAGGTTGTTTCACTTGCCAAGCTTAACTTGCCAAGATTTTTTTTTCTTTTTCCAGTATTCAGTAATCCATCTAAACTTAACCTATAGATTAGCAAGCCCACTCATACCCCCTGTTCAGACGCAAGCCAGTTTATACCAAAACTCGATAAAAACAAACGACGTATAAAGAATCATCGTATTGCCGACAGACCGTTCGGACGCTAATTTTGACCATTTTTGAAAATGTCGTATAGATGTGCAGTTTCTCACTGTGCATGCTGTTATGGTCATGAGTGACAGGTGTGGGGTCACCTTTTATGTGCGCTCCCATTAAGCCCCACCAAGTTATACCGTTCTATGGTCGCCATACGTTCAGATGCACAGTGGATACGATGGAATGCTGATTCGTTATCGAGTTCTAGTTCGAAACGATGCTTTGACCGTCATTTCGCTATACGTTGTTTTGTTATATGTCGTTTCAATAGTCAGCATTCAGACGTATAAATTCATTGTATAGAGTCTATACTGTTTTGGTATACCTATACCGTCCTGGTATAAATTTTTTGCGTCTGAACACCCTAATAGAGGTGCAGCAATGTGCCTCGATCAGTCCAACAGAAATGCCATGGTGATGCACTAGGGATTAGGGGGGATTCAGTAACTTTTATTCATTGCCAATAAAGTTTCAAGACATCCGTGCTGATCAGGAAAGAAAGCACTTCACTGTGAATGCCTATCAGGAAATAAAGAACAGCAAGGGTGGAAAAACAAAAAACAAATAAACAGCATGGAATAATTTTCCTGGTATCGCATCGCAATTTGCTATGCACTTTTACACCACTGCTACACAAACTATCTTTTGTGTAGCAGTTTTCTTCCATAGAAATCTACAGGATACCATGTGAAATATTGTTCATCAGCTGAAATTGCTAATCAAATTTGAATTGGAAAATTATTCCCTGAACAGAACATCATCACACATGGTATTGAATAGATATACTCTTGCGTTATCACAACCCACTTAACACAGATATGCCTATATAGACTGTCATGAGGAGATACCCTTACACTTGGAAACAGTCTTCGCCATCAGCCAACATTAAAGATTGTTATCCACACTGCAGATGTGTCATCTCTGATGTGATATCATGTGTCTAATGTGGACATCAAACTTTAAATCTGGCTTTAGTAAAAACAGGAAACTGAGATTTTCCCCAGATTTCCTCTGTATTTCCCAGGATGCTTAATGACATCTTCCCATCACATACAGTCTTCTAGACAGATATACAGATGAGCAAAGAGTGTGGGTACGTAGCTATGGAGAAAAACAGACAGATAGGTACATTGTACGTGGGCTGGATGCTAGGTAGCAAAACAGAAAGACAAAAGAATAATAGAATGATAAATAAGGTAGGTATATTTGTAGGTTTCATGCTCGATTGCTGGATAAACAAACAAAGAAATTTAACAGATGTGTGGACAAATAAGTATGTATGTAGGTAAAATGCTACATAGTGAAGAAGACAGATATTGTGTTGGACAGGACAGACATACAAAATAACAGATATGGCAGGTAGGTTGGATGCTACATGTAGATCACTAGATAGACAGACTAACAGACAGACAGACAAATAGATATATGGATAGGTAGGTAGGTACGTAGGTAGGTAGCGAGGATGTTTGATAGCTGGAGAAAAAGACAGAAACTGAGACAGACAGACAGATATGTGGGCAGGTAAATGTATGTGTGTTTGTAGGCAAGATGCTAGATAGTGAAATAGACGTACTGTTGTACAGAAGGACAATACATGTATGAATAGAATGGCATATAAGGTCTGTAAGTTGGCTGCCAGATCACTACACAGACAGACAAACAGACAGACAAAATGACAGATATATAGGTGGGTAGATAGGATGATTGAAAGATAGAGAGAAAGAGAGATGGGCAGACAGAGAGACACAAAATCTGATAAGAGAGATAGGTAGATCAGGGAGGTGGGAGAGAGAGAGAGACCCTCTCCCACCTTCCCTGGGCAGATGGATTGGAATAAATCCACCAGGAGGGCATTTCATGAAGGAGCTTGTCGGATAAAATGTCCGACAAGTCAATTATATCTGACAAGTTCAGAGAAATCAGCCAATCATACTAAAGAATTTCTCAAAACTTGTCGGATATAATAGACTTGTCAGATATTTTATCCGACAAGTTCCTTCATGAAATGCCCCCCCGGTGTCATGCTGCATCCCTACAGCATCCCAGTAACCACGGAAACCACATCTCCTACCTTCTTCAGTGTCCCGCTCTTCATTGTGCCCCCTTCCTTCTTGTCTTCCTCTTGAATATCGCGGCACAGGGAATACTCATCATAGTTGGTTACACCTGTCACAAATGAAAATATGACACCAGGATGACATGACTGCAAAAAAAAAAAAACAACAAACAAACAAACACACAAAAACCTCAAAGACTTAGACCAAAAATTGAAGTCAAACAACAAAATGCAGCATAAGTAGCAATTATGCATATCAGACCTTTAAACCTTCTGCCATGTAAGATCATCTTGACATTTTGACCTTTGACCTTGTTGGACTGCATCCATATCTGAACTTGACCCGGCATTTTAGGCTAGTTTATATGTACCTGTGGTGTGAGTTCGGTGGTCACAGCTCAGAGCTGTAGAAAGTTGTTGAGACTACACCACAATACTGTGAGTAAAGTGCTTATCAGGGCAAGTTCATTGACCTTTTGACCCAAGCCCCTGTCGGACCGCATCCATAATCGAACTTGACCATCATTTTTAGGTTATGTACCTGTGGTGCCAGTGTGGTGGTCATAGCTCACAGCTGTAAAAAGTTAGTAAGAGAACACAAAATTGTTGACAACGATGATGCCGCGGATGACAGAAAAGTGACACCTAGACTGTATTTGGTTTCCACTATATATGCGCGTGAGATTAAAATTGTAAGGGGTTGGCAGTAGCACACACAAACACTGAAAAAGAGACAGGATAAACTCTTTTCCCTGGAAATTAAAAACAAATACATACCAATGACTATGACAAGACTTACCAACTTTTGTACAGATTGTTATGAGCATCTGGCTCACTGTGTTGCTGTCATCAATCTGGGGGAAACAATGGGAATAATATAAAAGAAAGACAGAGGTCAACAACCAGCTGCATCCTTGCTAAAACAAGAGTACAAAATACAGGCCTGTATAAGGGGAGATCCCTGCACAATAGAGGAGCAGATCGCTTTGCCAGCACCAAGTTTGGTAAAGAGCAATCAAACTTTGTTTTAAATCATTATTAAACAGCACAATCACTTTTTACTCCACATAAAATATTTTTGCAGTCAAGGCCAAGTTCTATAAAATTTTACAATTAATCATATGCCTAAAGATATAATTTTGCAATAAAAGCATGTGGGTGTTTTTTGGGATTTTTTTTGCAAATCATGAAAACAATATAAACTAAAAAGGACTGATATTAAAGTGCTTTCAACCCATTCAATTTCACCTGTCAATATTCAGGGCTGCACACTAACCCATTTTTTCTGCCGGTCCGACATGTCTCTGTCGGACCGGTAGATGCCCCATTTTACCATTTTTTACCGGTCCGAACAGAAAACTTACCGGTCAACAACGGCAACCTAAAAAAAACATTAAATTACTTGCAAACTTATTTTCTTGTTTTTATGGACGTACCCCCCCCCCCATGTACATTTTACTGATTAATGTCTTTTTAAACTTGAATTATTTATTGCACAAGAAATAAAAAAAAATGAGAAAAAAAAATAGGATGTTTGTTCGTGAATTACAGTGTAAAATGATAATGAAAAAAAAATCAGATTGTATCATGCGTTTGTGACTTTTTCTAAACATCGGCGCACGAACTTGCTGCATAACCGTGATTTAATGAATTATTTTAGCTGTGATATTTTCTGATGCACGAGCTACAAGGGGTTCTTTATTTTTCTTTCGACACTCTCTTCGCATTTGTGCATGCGTTCTGAAAGGTACACGACATGCAGGGCCGAATTCGCAATCCTCTTTGCGCCCATTTCTACTTCAAATATCAGCGGGATTGTGACGATTTCATGAATTACTTCGGCTGTAACATTTTATGATGCACGCGCCAAAAGGGGTGAAAATGTGTCCTTTATTTTTTTGCCGATATAAACTCTTCGAATTTCGTAAGTGCGTTCTTAAAAGATGTACCACACGGCCGAATTCATGATACTTTTTGCGCCTATTTTTACCTCAAATATCATCAGGATTGTGACGATTTCATGAATTACTTCGGCTGTAATCTTTTATGATTCATGCGCCAAAAGGGGTTGAAAATGTGTCCTTTATTTTTTCTCGATAAACTCTTCGAATTTCGTAAGTGCGTTCTTAACAGATGTTCCACACCGCCGAATTCATGATACTTTTTGCGCCTATATTTCTACCTCAAATATCAGCGGGATTGTGACGATTTCATGAATTACTTCGGCTGTAATCTTTTATGATTCACGCGCCAAAAGGGGTTGAAAATGTGTCCTTTTATTTTTTCCCGATAAACTCTTCGAATTTCGTAAGTGCGTTCTTAAAAGATGTTCCACACCGCCGAATTCATGATACTTTTTGCGCCTATATTTCTACCTCAAAATCAGCGGGATTGTGACGATTTCATGAATTACTTCGGCTGTAATCTTTTATGATTCACGCGCCAAAAGGGGTTGAAAATGTGTCCTTTTATTTTTTCCCGATAAACTCTTCGAATTTCGTAAGTGCGTTCTTAAAAGATGTTCAACACCGCCGAATTCATGATACTTTTTGCGCCTATTTCTACCTCAAACAAATTATCAGCGGAATTGTGGCAATTTCATGAATTATTTCGGGTGTAACTTTTTGTGATCTCATGCACGCACCAGCTAAAATGGTTGAAAATGCGTTCTTTATTTTTCTCCCCACAATCTCTTCGCATTCCGTACATAAAGATATACGACACGGCCGAATTCACGATCCTTTTTGCGCCTATTTCTACCTCAAATATCAGCGGGATTGCGATGATTTCATGAATAACTTCGGCTGTATTCTTTCATGATGAACGCGCCAAAAGGGGTTGAAAATGTGTCCTTTATTTTTTCCCGATAAACTCTTCGAATTTCGTAAGTGCGTTCTTAAAAGATGTATGTGTACCACACAGCCGAATTCATGATACTTTTTGCGCCTATTTCTACCTCAAAATATCAGCGGGATTGTGACGATTTCATGAATTATTTCGGCTGTAATCTTTTATGATTCACGCGCCAAAAGGGGTTGAAAATGTGTCCTTTTATCTTCTCCCGATAAACTCTTCGAATTCGTAAGTGCGTTCTTAAAAGATGTTCCACACCGCCGAATTCATGATACTTTTTGCGCCTATTTCTACCTCAAATATCAGCGGAATTGTGACGATTTCATGAATTACTTCGGGTGTAATCTTTTGTGATCCACGCACCAGCTAGAATGGTTGAAAATGCGTTCTTTATTTTTCTCCCCATAATCTCTTCGCGTTTCGTATGCATAAAGGTATACGACACGGCCGAATTCACGATCCTTTTTGCGTCTATTTCTACCTCAGATATCAGCGGGATTGCGATGATTTCATGAATTACTTCGGCTGTAATCTTTTATGATGAACGCGCCAATATGGGTTGAAAATGTGTCCTTTATTTTTTTCTCTTCGCATTTCGTAAATGCGTTCTTAAAAGATATACTCCACGACCAAAAATCATAATTCTTTTTGCGCCTATTGTCTCCTCAAACTTCAACGGGATTGCGATGATTTTATGAATTATTATTCGGCTATAATCTTTATGATGCACGCGCCAAAACGGGTTGAAAATGTGTCCTGTATTTTTCTCCCAATAATCTCTTCACATATCGTATACATGCGTTCTTAAAAGGTAGGCCTATACGACACGGCCGAATTCACGGTCCTTTTAGCGCCTATTTCTACATCAAATATCAGCGGGATTGCGATATTTCATGAATTATTTCGGCTGTAATCTTTTGTGATACACGCGACAGAAGGGTTGAAAATAAGTTCTTTATTTTTCTCCCGATAATCTCTTCACATTTGTGAATGCGTTTTCAAAATTATACACTGCACGCAGGGCCGAATTCGAGATTCTTTTGCGCCTATTATTGTTTACTCAAATTTCAACGGGATTGCGATAATTTCATGAATTACTCTTTGGCTGTAATCTATATGATGCAAGAGCCAAAAGGGGTTGAAAATGTGTACATTATCTTTATCCCGCTAATCTCCTACCATTTAGTACATGCGTTGTTAAAAGGTATACGACACGGCCGAATTCACGATCCTTTTTGCGTCTATTTCTACCTCAAATATCAGCGGGATTGTGGCGAATTCATGAATTACTTCGGATGTAATCTTTTGTAATGCACGCACCAGAAGGGGTGTGTCCTTTATTTTTCTCCCGATAATCTCGTTGCATTTGTGCATGCGTTTTTGATAACCGACACGGCATGCAGGACTGGATTCAAGATCTTTTTTGCGCCTATTTATTTCCTCAAATTTCAACGGGTTTGCGTTGATTTCATGAATTGTTATTCGGCTGTAATCTTTTATGATGCACGCACCAAATTAATATGTCCTTATTTTTTTTTCTCCTCTATAATCTCTTCGCATTTCGTACTTGTATGAGCTTTTGAAAGGTGTACGACGCGGCCGAATTCATGATCCTTTTTGGGACGATTTCTACCTGAAATATGTAAGCGGGACTGCGATGATTTCATGATTTTTTTTTCTCCCTTGTATTATCTCTTTACATTTTTTTAAGGGCCGATTTCGTGATCCTTTTCGCGCCTATCTTCATTATGAGACCATTCTGAACGAATGAAAATATTCATTTACTGTATCGCTGAATATAGAATATGTTTTTACTTTTTCTAAAAATCGGCACAAGTAAAATAGTTCTAACATGTCAACTGCCACGCAGCTGCGAAGCCGGGATCGGATCGATCTTGCGTTAAAAAAAAAAAAAAATCAGGAGTAAAATGACCCAGAAATGCGTGCGCTTCTATCAATGCTTCTTGTCTGGCATGACCGCCGATCGCAAGCAAACGAACAAACAAAACGGGATCGGGGAAACAATCCATGCATTTCAACAGTTACATTGTACCGTACATCCTTTGCATGTATTGCATAGCATGGCAGTGCGTGAGCAGCGCCAATGCGCAAGCGAGCGCGAATAAACTGGTCGACTGCTAGTGCTCAAAACTAATATACAATTGTATGTTTACTTTACAATTGCACCGGTAGACATATTCGAAAACTTGCGTAAAACGTGTTGAACAATGCGATATTTTGCATTCTGTTTCTCCCTGATCGGGGCTGATCTTTTTCTTTCTACTGACCCCGCCAATGCTTTTTTTTTTACTGGTCATGTCGGACCGGTAACTTGTGGATTTCCTGAAAAGTTACCGATCCGACAGTGACTTTTGCCGGTCTTGACCGTCGGACCGGCGCCAGTGTGCAGCCCTGCAATATTCATATGCTGCATAATATCTATAAATCAATGCAGATGTGCAGATGAGAGAAGGAGCATACATAACATTTGTCTACAGTCTTGTCAAACACAGTTTAGCATCATAAAAGCTGTTCTGTGCACTAGTTCAGTGTGCTTCATTATTGTGATTTCTTTGGAGCAACCTTAGCCCAAGATTTTTCAAAGATGGAAAAAATGGCACTATTGCAAACTATATGCACTTTTTTTTTAGTTTTTTTTTTTTTTTTGAGAACCCGTTTTGATTATTCAGTAGAGTTACTTTCACTTTTGTGATATGTGTGAAGCAGATCCGACTATTGCAAACTATATGCACTTTTTTTTTAGTTTTTTGTTTTTTGTTTTTTGAGAACCCGTTTGGATTATTCAGTGGAGTTACGTTCACTTTTGTGATATGTGTGAAGCAGATCATAAAATGCGCTTGCACTGTTGCGCTAGGCTGGACTTGCTTTGCTCACCCATAACGATATAACTTAAAGCAAGAGGGCCTTGTTGAAAGGCTAGTGCATCACAGGTGGGACTGGACATTCAACATTGCACTTACCAGCAGAGTTTTGGCTGATCCATCCAACATCTTTATCCTGAGGGGGCGGATCTTCTTTCTGTACTCCAGTACATCCTGTGAGATAAAGAGATGAGAGCAGAAATCGAAAGCATTAATGAAAGCAAGAGATTACAAAGCAGAGGGGAGAAGGTTGAGGTGTGAGTTTCTTCGAAGTTCAATTTGTCTCCCTCTACAAATTCAATTTGTAAGATCGCAACTGCTGATCTATAATTTCAACACACGTGTCGGGAAAAAGGAGACAGCTGGATTCGAACCTGTCATCTATTGCTTTCCGGGCAGCGACGCTACCACAAGGCTCTCCCTGGTTGCCGGCAGTGACACGGTGAACATGGAACAGATAACCAAGCTCCGAAATTCCCACATTGTTATATTAAATAGTCCAAGCGCACAAGGCAATAATGAAAGCAAGATATTAAGCAGATTGGAGAAGGTTGGGATGTGAGTTTCTTCAATTTGTCTCCCTCTACAAATAAAATTTGTAGAGGGAGACAAATTGAAAAAAACTCACACCTCAATGTAAGCATTGTACATACTGATATATATGAAGATACGACACACATCCAGTCTTATGAGCTGTCACTGAAGGTAACAGAAAAAAAAAATTACCAACAGAGCAGAGTCTGAGAAACATTGCACTGGAAAAAAAATGAAGAAAAGTAGAGAAGTCGAGAGGATCATGTGATAATGATACTTAATCAGTGCCAAGATTATCATTAATTTGTATAATATTACAATTTTGAATGAATCTCTTCATTTTCATATATGCATCTTTCATTTTCATTAATTCAGCCAAAGAGGTTATGTTTATGCCAGCATTGATTTTTTTTCCCCTTGTGTAACTGTAAGGCATGGCTATTGTGCTATAAAAATTCCTCCTCATTCTTCTTCCTTATTCTGTGGCTTTTTACCCTGTAAAAACATATTTGCTTGCCAGTGTTTGGGATAGAAGTTCCTGACAATCCCCTTGAAGAGCTGACCTGAAAAAAACAACAACCCAAAACTGTATAATGCTTGCGGGGGATACCAAGGAAATGCTCCTCAATACACGGCTGGGTAGTTATCAATAGGCAAAGGAAATGCAATAGCCTCAAACCGCCTGAACATCTGATATACTTGTTGTTCCCTGCGCCCAACATGGCAAGCAAATGCATTTACTGCTCGGAAATGAAGGCCCGCGGCGGAAGTTGAGAGCTGCAAGTTTGAGTCAGGATGAAGAAAGGGTTGAGCTCATATCCCCTTTGGAAACCCATTTCTAAAAAGTCTGAGTACCAACAGAGTACGAACAGTATGGCAGGCCAATTTATGGTCATGATAACAAGTAAGGAGAGATGCTACACCACAGAGCTTGCAGAAATTTGCATAATCAACCATACTGAACCAAAATTCATAGAGCCTCCCTAAAGTAATCAAATCTTGCTCCCAAAACTACACAGGGGCACAATGTGACAGTACAGTGTAGTTACTATAAACAAGCATGAATTATCTGTGACAGCTACGAAAACGAGCAAATATGGGACTAGGAAGGCACGAATTTGTACTCCTCCAGCTCAAAATTGGGAAACCATTTCTTTTTTCTGTTTCTTAAAATACATGATAGAAAACATAAATTTGGATACATGTTTTTAGACCTGAATGCCAGTACTGAATGATTGTAAAACCAGAAGTGAAATGCATGCTGGTGCTCTCGCTTCCAAACGTTACGCCTATATATATACGAAAGGATTATTCTCATAAGGCTTACTAACACTAGTCCAGTTTTTATGCTTCCACATTAATCAGCGAAGGCATTGTTAAATGCATCAGTTAGGGAAACATGTTTTACACACGCCTCTTACTGACATCAGTATGCATGCATGTCGGGGAATGTCGGTTTCCATCTCGAAAGCTGTTAACAACCACAAATGAAGTTTCGCAAGCCATCGCAAAGAGGAAATTGTGCTGGCAAAGACTCTCACGTCCTAACCCTGTTGACGTAGACTACTGGGGGAGAGGTACACCGTATCTGATCTCCCCACGTGTTGAGTCATCAATCTACAGCCCTTAAAACCCCTACAGTGTCATCATAACCAAAACTACAAGACTGTCAAATGAAATGAAGATGGCATTTTGAGCCATTCAACCCGTGAAGATTGACAAGGTCTCCATGTTACAGGATAGTGATGATACCAAGACAGAAACACATGTCCCTTCCCCCCCCCCCCAAAAAAAAAGAAAAGAAAAAAAAAATCAACAAAAATGCCCATGGTAGCCAGTCCCTTGGGTTTTGACACCCTTGCTCCCAAAACACACACAAAAAAAAAAATGCAAAAGAAATATAAAACTTTATGTTTGAATGTTCGCTAGGCCTATATAGGTCCTACACATATGGAAGTCAATATCAGATTTCATAGTGTATAATGACCTACTGTATGATTGCCATCAATTATCCTCTTGCAGTAGATTGTTGTTTATTTTTTTCATTGCATGGAAACAAGTAATTTTCCTACAGATAATGCACACATGGAGAGTGAAAAAAAAATCTACGGATCTGACAAAGTTAAAAACACTCATCATAATGCAATAGTGCTCAATTGGAAGGCATATATACCATATTTCTGAACTTGGCATAACCAGCTGAAGACCAACACAACTCATTTTGCTGATCTGTTACTTTAAAGATCGGCTCTTCAATAATGTTGTACACATCCTTTGGCTTGGCTGTTATGTGTGCCTTCAAGTCCATGTTTTATCAACTGCACGCTAAAAATATTTCTTCTACTTCCTCGGCCTACCACTTCCTTTTACACCATCCAGCGGGGGCATTGCCATTTCCTAGGCAGTTATCCAACCTTGGCGTTTACAGCATCATGCCTACACCCTGTTCACATAGTTAAGATAGTTTTCCACTCCCACATGGGGCTAAACAACATTAAACATTTGTAGGGTTACTTCTAGGGCGCGGTGCTGTCTGTCTGCTAAGCTTGTGATTGAATAAAGAGACAGAATATATTGGCATGAAAATTATTAGGGAGTATATATGAATACTATTTATCTACTGAAAAAAAAATGATGGTATGTTGGGGAAGTCATGTGAACACACATGCAAATTCCACTTGGCATGCTATCCCAGGGTCTTGTAGTTTATAAGTAGACAATCAACTGGTAACGACTTTCTCATTATCGTAGTTAGTTCTATCATAAAACACACAGAACACACACACACACAAACAAACACACAACCTTTACCAACCCTTGTCAACAATGCCAATCTGAACGGTGTAGCTATTTCTTTTAATACTGATTTGAACTGAGACAAACTACCCTCTCCCGCAACAACAATTTCTATCTTCTTGACAAGGAGGTACTATATTATAAGTAGAATAAAACAAATTACTTCAAATTGGAACTCATCTCACAGCATTCTGTAATATATCAAACTATCATTTCCAAATATCATAGGACCCTCTTTCAGTTCTTACAGTCCTCCCACACACATACACACCTAACCAACAGAATTTATAAACATATAGACACATCCGATGTATTTTACTATTACATCCTGGGTCAGCGTGCCACTGGATAAAAAAAAAAAAAAAAAAAACAAGGTGAGAAAAAAAAGACAGAACGTGCAGAACGATACGCCAATCGTGGCGGAAGTCTTGCTGGGCAGCGGCGGGGGACAATGTTGAAAAAGCTTCCTACCACTCCTTGGATTTCACTGCTATGCCAGCTCCCGCTTGTCCAGTAAACTGAACACCACAGCTGTTATGCTAGTGTGTAAACCAGGAAGTACCCTGTTACATTATACTTCCAGGGTTATCACGTATTACATTTAGCTGGCACTCATATTATTTATTATATCAAATGAAAACACGACGTAGAAAGGCTCCTTTCCATTAGGCAAGTTATGGTGAAGTAGTGTTTGTGTCGCTTATTTTGCAGTCATTCTACTACGAGAGAAGCATTCATGAAATTACCAATAATATGCCAAAATATTGCCTACCATAACATACATTGTAAATGCACTGTACCAATACTATGCCAAAATATTGCCTACCATAACATAAATGCACTGTACCAATACTATGCCAAAATATTGCCTAACATAACATAAATGCACTATAAGTGTACACTGGATGTGAACATCATCTCGAAAGTGAGAAAAATGCTTGAGCTGGTACTTCGCTTCTTGAATAGAAATGATATTTGTACCTCATTCCGTCAAAATATGGTTTTATACCCATCATTCCATCACTATGGTTTTATACCCATCATGAATTTCACTGACACACCTTGTGAAATTGTCTCCAGAGTCTCACTTCACATGACATTATATTTCTGGTTTTACAGTACCAGGGAGGTGATTACCTCCCTGACAGTACTGAATCCCTAACGACATCATATCATGTACTTTAAACCTAGCCTTTGTATATCTATCAGCGGGTCTAGGGCAATTACCCCCTGGGCAATTACCCCGGACCCTTCCCCTGGCCCTAACCCTAATCCTAATCCTGAACCTAACCCTCACCTTAACCTATACTCTCAACCCTAAACCTAATCCTAACCCTAATCTTTGCTCTAATCTTACCACTAACCAGTATTTGGGGGGGGGGGGGGTAATTGCCCTCGGGGGGTAGTTGCCCGGATACGCTATCAGCATCTGTCAATTCTTTTACTCTGAATTCCTCTTAATAGAACAGTATGTTTTGTACTATGAAGTAGTTTCTTGGTATCTCGCAAAAAGTTAAAAGCCCAATCCTCATCTCCACCAATACTACATGTATACCATCCCTTTAAGTTTAGCTCATACAACAGACATGTCAGACAAATGCAACAGAATTCGGAACTATTCAATTCTATGCATATTTTCAGCCACATCTGAGACTGAAACACATGACAGGCAATTCTCAAAAATTGCATGAATGCTTCTTCTAACTTTCAATTCTGATGAAAAGGACAAGAGAAGAATGGAATTCCAGGAAAAAGCGTACAAATATTTTCAGTTGAAGTTTCTGTCCAGGGTACTGACAAGGTGTGTAATGTGATCACTCCTGAGTCATTCTTTCCTTATGAAATTTCAATTTTCATTGAAACAACATTGGTATGAACAATAAATACGATTGACATAAGACATTGCAGAGAAATACGCAAGTTGCGCTCAGTGTAAGAGAAGGTGCATTCCAGTGTCTTCTGTTAATCATGTAAGCATTTTAACAATGATTGACAGCTGATATCACTGGCAGAATCTTGGTTTGGAATTAGGCTACACAGCACCCTCCACATAACCAGGATCAGGATATGAAATATATCTTTCAAATCTACCAGACATTATACTATTTAACTGAATCACTATTAGAATGTAGATTGCCCAAGAGGGTGTTTTTGTAATGTGGGAAGTAAAGAATGAATACTAGTAGACTACTTAAGACATGTATTATAGTTACTTCTTCAAAACGATATCATGGTTGCTTCCAGTTTCTAAAGATGCATTCACTGAAAATTAATGCTATTAATCCATTATATGCAAGTACATTTAACTATCTAATCATCTTTCCTGTCCCCGACATTTCACTACACAACCTCCTTTGCATACATTGTACTTTTGGTTTCCATTCACTAAATCAAACACCCTCTTTCTTTTCTCTAAAATTTAGACCTCTGTGTCATCCTCTCATGCTACAATTACACTATTTAAGGGATGGTATAGTATTGGTTGAGGTGAGGATTCAGCCTTCAACTTTATAACAACTTTATAAAACGTTAAAGGGATCGTATTGTTTTGGTTCAGATGTAACTTCAGGTTTCTAACATTTTTTGGTGTGATAATGAGAAACCTCTTATGAAATATGAATGAGCATGCAATTCTAAGAGGAAATCAAAATTTATTTGATGAAAATTGGTCTTGAAATGGGAGATATCCAAAACAAAACAATCCTAATAAAAGGTGGGACCCACCTTTTATTAGTCTGACTGCTTTGTTTTACTATTTTTGGATATCTCAGCCATTTCAAACCGTTCTTCATCAAATAAACTTTTAATTCCTCTAAAATTATATGCTCTTTGATATTTCATAAGTGGTTTTGTAATTATCTTGCGAAAAGTTAAAAGCTGAATACCCCTCTCAACCAAAACTACATGTATACCATCCCTTTAATGGAGTTACAGTGTATTTTGCAACTTGGATTTGTCTGTGTTTGTACAACTCAATTGTTCAAATCAACTTTGTGGTACTTGGCCATATAACATGTCACTTTCATGATACCTAGCTGAAGTTCAAACCCCACAGAGTATACATTAACTACAGTGTATTATTACAGAGTACTATGTAGCCATGTAATATGTTTGTGACCTGCTAGACAAAAAAAAAACAAAACAAACAAGCATGGTTATAGCTCCATGGTTGAACAGACTTTATTATAAACCATCAAAATTTGTGCCATTCATAACTAAGAATAATTTCCAAAACTAGTTAACTTTCAAAGCACTTTAATAGCATTTTCACTCTTTGGTGTAAAATTTAGCTGCTATGAATAGTACTTTGCATTCTATATTGAGCAGGGAAGACTTCAGCTTGGCGGAGCTTGTTGTGCATTGCATCGAAAGCAATTACAGTAACTCCTGTAGCAGCTAGATCTGAATACTGAGACCACATGTGACCTTTACTCCAAATACGAGGCTTACGGTAGCACTCGCTGTACCATCCAATATGAGGGGAGGATATGCTTACTGATTTGACACACGGCTATGTCCCTGCCACTGCATAAAATCCCATATCGATGTTGTGAAAATATACTACACCAATGTCACCCGACATCCCCCCCCCCCAAAAAAAACAACACAACAACAACAACAAATTTCCCCAGACAAAGCAGTGCAGTCAAGACACATTGCTGGATAATCTCATTGCATCCAAGGTTATACATGCTACACGGAAAGGTCCATAAAAAGAGTGATAAAGAATTTAATCTGTCCTTTATGATAATATTCATATGAAGAAGATCTACTACTGCAGCATGAAAGTAAGAACAGATCACAAAGGAAAGCATCATACTTGAGTATATTACTACACTAATCATATCAATCCCCTGCCTCCATCCCACCATTCTACCATAAATCATTTACTATACTTTTCTATGCAATACAAACAACACATCATACATAAACACTATTGGGAGCCTGCACAATGAACAACTACACGCTGTACAGAAAAGAAGGATAGGGCCCAGCCAGTCTCTTGAAATACACGCGCAATCCCGAAACAATTCTGAAGTTTAAAAAAAAAAAAAAATCCATGTAGAAATCATGTTTCCATACCTCCACAAAGAACTGATACTTGTACTACTTAAAAAACAACAAAAATATTCATATTTATCAAATGTCTTGTACACATACAATGAGTATTTGTCCATACATGTATGTGCATGCATGTGTACCTGTGTGTGTTTACATGACAATGTGTATGTGTTGGTACTGAATACATACAAATTTAACTGCTGTTACTACTCAGCAGCATTGCAATGCCCCTCCATCACTCTCTAATTTTGCTAGACTTTTTTTCTTCCCTCCCCCCTGTCCATGTTTGCTTCCCACAGAGAGTCTCCTCTTTCCCTCCTGTAGCAACCGGAGGCATACCATGCATGCCAGCCAGAGCACTGGTATGCAGGCCCCAGCACTGAGTCAGCGGAGAGGAGGAGGCGGAGGAAGATGAGGAGGAGGAGGAGGAGGAGGAGGAGAATAGTGGTCAATGCCTGAGAAATCTCTTCAACCAGGTCACCTCCCTGCTTCAACCCATCCCCCCACAGCACAGAGCATCCTATTCAAGCCCACACTGTACTCACTATACATTCAGGACAATAAATGACACAGCTAATGTGAAGGGAAGACAGCATCTCGGTAAATTACTCTGCACCCCATCCCATCCCAAACAGGCAGGGGATGAGATGGGGGAGGGGGAAGGGGGGGGGGGAGGAGGGGGGAAGAAGATAGGTAATAGAAGGGTGGGGGAAAGCATCCAATATATCAAGTGATTGTACAGCAATTTGGAGCAGAACAGTACAGAAGCCTATTGGCAGATATGGTCGTCCAAAATATCAAGTGATGCCACTATCTGAGATGGTACATGCCGTAGGCCGAAAGCACCTTATAAATTACCCCGGCCCTCATAAATTGAGGAAGTGTGTGCACCGGTATTTGTTGTGACTGTACTGTACAGGGAGATCAATCATTGTCCTTTAGTATTAACGCATGTGCAAGTGACATGCTTGAATGATTGAGAAATATGGTTAGAATTTAAACCTTATTAGCTATTCATGAAGATTCATCTTTATCGTGGCATGAATGAAAATCACATCCACACTGACATTTTTGCAAACTTGCCTATCATCAAGTTAAGTGTTGGTTAAAGGCATAATTTACCATTTGCAGATGAAAGCATTAGTGCTTTGAAATAGTTCTAAAATGTGAGTTCGGGATAGAAACAACCACTGTCGAAATTTGAATCCGTATAACCAATGTTAAGTGTTGTTAAATACACAAAATGTGAACAATAGTTATAATAAAAATGTTTCCAGACTAAACCGTGTACAGTTACGGTTTATGGAGAAAAACCCTGATATCTACTTATATTTTAGGTTTTATTGCAAATATTTCCTATGGTAGGATGTTTTATGGTGCAACAGACCTACACATATGCATCAAATGTGATATCTTGAACATTTTTGAAATCACTGCTCCCAAAGGTAAACTGGACCTTTAACATGAAATCAATGGGTTCCATACCAACAAATCCAAACGTTTTACATTCCTAGGTAAGTTATCCATGTATGTTTCCCCATGATGATCATCATAACAATATTGATGATGATGATGATGATGATGATGATGATGATGATGATGATGATGATAATGATGATGATGATATCAAAAATAGTTTAACAACAATAAAAAAAAGAATTAAAAAGAAAGAAATTATTCTGTAATATGAGAAGCTTGCTACTTGCAAGCAAATGAGGTTCAAAGGCACTTTAAAGCCCAATTGTGAATATCCCCAATCAAGGCACAATGTCAATATACCCCAACTGGGTCACAACCCGCAACCTCTTTGAATCTTCCTCAGAAGATGACTCAGCTATGTCCACCTTTTGGTAGATGTGGAAGGGAGAGGAGTGGCTAGGAGGAGCAGATAGGAGGAGATATACCTCATCACCATCTTGAGTATCCCTTGGCAACTGTCAACAGATCATATAATTCTCCATCGAGTAGGGCATGATTGATGATGCCTTAAGCACTTAAAAAACAGCACTGTGCCAGAAGCTTGTTGCTATGGAGCTAAACCAGAGTGAATTTCTTCTCCATCCTAACCCCATTCCTCCCCTCCACAGAACCTATAAAATGCTGAAGTACATTATAAATGGTACTTTACTTTAAAAAGCTGCAAGCTGGTTCCCATTGTATGGCTTTGCTCGAAACGAGATGGGTTTCATATTTCCTCACACTGACACTTATGGATATCTCTCTCCCATATAGTCACATGATATATAGCCATTGACTGAACATGTGACTAAAATTCGGATTTCTAAGGGTAGAATGAGCACACCACTTTTACTACACTGTAGGTATGACAACACTAAAGAACTATAACACACAACCAAAGTGGCTTAATACTGAAATCCTGGGAGATAGAAGCATGCATCCATTTTGGATTATTGAACAGAAAGAATAACAAGAGAAAGAAGTAATTTTAATGCCTAACTTTATTCAACTGCCAAATAACTTAAACTTCCTACAACTTATCTTTAATATGGTCACAACACACACACACACACACACACACACACACAAATACACCATCATACAAACACACACACACTCAAACAAATACACAAAAAAATACAGCCATATTTTTGTGAAGGTCTTCTAACAAAGATTTTTCAATTCTGAAGGTTTTTTTAGTTGTTGTTGCTGTCTTTTAATGTCCCAAAATAATGCAGCCACAATACTCAACAGCAAAAGGGCAGTGCCCTCTCGTTCACCACAATTGTGTATCCTCACTATGAGACTTTCCATCACCTCTATACAAACATGAACCCATTTCATGCACTTTCATGGCATCCCTGGCCTAAAGCAAATACAGATCTGACAATATTTGCTATATTTGTATTTACCATGGTTAGCTGGCGTTTGTTTTTTTTTTTTTAACTTGACCGCAGTTTGAAGGCATTTCGATAATATGCCTGCATTTTTCTTTTCTTGTCATTCTTCGTTTGAGTTGTGTTAATGAGGAAATATTGCAGTAAAGAATTGACAATTTCCTGTAAAATATACATTCTACTCATTGATGTTGCTTTATTACATAAGTACATTCCAAAAAAAAAATTACACTCAAGAAAAATCATGACTGAAAACACACACACACGTACACAGATAAAATACACACACATTGATAAGAAATGCAGAATAGGACACAAAGAAGTCTATAGC